>NC_062549.1:44889182-45190446 GCF_016906955.1 Phacochoerus africanus | reverse complement strand
AGTTAATTGTTTAGATTATTTAGTATTTTAAACAAAAGAAATGACTGGTTTTCTTCCTACAGCAGTATTAAATGTTTTAATTCTTGACCAAGCTGAGGACAGTCTTTATATTAGTTTTCCATTGTCTCTGTATATAGATTGGTGCTTCTCCTTACTACCTTTTGAAGTTTGATTGTAGCAGAATATCTGAGAAAATATCAGAAACAAGCTTAATTGTTTATAAAGTCAATTAATGAAGAGGGACGAGCAAAAGGAAGCTAAATATCTAATAATTTATTATAGATAATATAAATTATAGGGCATTCCTGTTATGGAATAGTATGCTATAATTTAAAATCACTTTATGGAAGACCAACAAATGGTAAATAAATATATTCATTATAAGTTTTAAATGAAAAGCAGATAAATCTAGCAGATAAATATGACTCAAATATTTTTTTAAAAAAAACCTACATACATTTTTCCTAATCTGTACTTCAATTTTTAAAAGGAATTTATAATCTATCTGTAATAAAAATGTATTAGTTCTTGTATCTTACCTCTTTTATTTTTAAGAAATAATTGTTCTTTATCCCGTGATATCTAAAAGAGACATTCTATCCTCAAGACATTGTTTATGGATAGCCAGCGAATACTTTAAACTTATATGTTAGTTTTATTTTAATGCTAGTAATTATTAATTATGCCCTTATGGGAAAGAGAAATAACTGAGGCCTCAAGTCACAGAAGCCTCAACCACTTGGATTTTTAGGGAATATTTACAGAGATTTCATTACAGGTAAATGCCCATGTTTTTAATTTTTATTTTTGTTTTCATACTAATGTTTGTCCCCAGACTTCTAGCCCAGTGAATTCCATTGCCCATAAGTGATTTTCAAAACGCTCCAGTTCTCTTCAACCCTAATTTGCTTTCTCCTGGCCTTCTTTTCTCTTAATAACAGCTATATTCCCTCCCACTCTGACTTTGATAGTAAAGTCCATTATGTTTCCTTCTGGAGGGTGGAGGAGCTCTCATAAGATGTTTGAATATACTTTGTCAAAAGTGATGGCTGATTTGCTTCTTGAATAATTTTCTTTAATCTCTCATCCCATAAGCAACAGTACAACTTCCACGTGAAAACACACATGCTTGTACACAGCTAGAGTAAGAAACAGAGGTCTTTTGATGCAAATTCTGGTGTGGATCAGAAAGTGTCCTAAATTAATCCTGTTTTGTTTTTTGACTCTCACTGCTCAAACTTCAAAGGGCAGTTATTATCTTTGAATGATGGTTATTTCGACTAGAATTCAAATGATCTACTCTAGCTTAGTGAACCTCACCTCAGGACTTGGTTTACTGGTCTGGATACCTTGATATGAACTGTGATTGTGAAAGGGCAGTTTGTCTCTTGACTTGGCCCTGGTACACATTCTTCCCATTAAGTATCACCTGAAGCCACAGTCCACACACTCTGTGGGTCACTAATCCTACCTAGTTATATGTGAACATCCAGCATCCATGACTTTCAAAATCAAATAGTTTAAAATGCTCTTGATGTGACTTCAGTATTGCAAATCTAAAGCTAATTCTTCATTATGTATGAACACTATGGAAATTATCTTTATTCACCGTAATCACATTTGCTTTCTACCATTTTTCTTGCTTTGTGGATTTTTTATGTAAAGTTATATTTTTCCTTTCACATGCCTTTGTTCTTATTTATCATTTTTTAAGTTATTGGAACATCTAAATTATCTATATTTGAACATGGATTCAGGACTGTTTTATGTTGATTAGCTCAGGTGTGGAGGGTCCATTCTTCCAGCAAGGATTTTCTGAACTGCTCTTCTCCTTTTTAGTGTGTTTTTCTCACATGAATTGAGATCTTTCATGATGTAGTCACACAGAACTGTTTATCAGAATGTGAGATGGTCTCCTCACTTCTTGCCAAAGCTATTCCCTCAGCCAGGAAAATTTTACCTGCTACTCACTTTGGCTTGACGAACTCCTATTCCAAATTAAAACCTTTTTTTTTTAAAGGTATCTCTTCTCATCCCTCTTTCCATAATTCCCACCAAGAATACCAGCATAGACTTGGGAACTTGCAGAAAATGTTACTCTAGATTCTGGCCATTTTTAAAAAAAATTGTTTGTTTGTTTTTTCTTTTTTGTAGGGGGGGAGGGGAGGCAGGTCATGTGGAAGCTCCTGGTCCATGGGTTGAACCAACACCACAGCAGCGACCCAAGCCACTGCAGTGACAATGCTGGATCCTTAACCTCCTGTGCCACAAAAGAACTCCCAGATCCTGGCCATCTTAGTAGATTTTGCTTAGGAATCTAGTTTCTTTCTCCTCTAGTGGGTGGGGGAGAGGTGACTCTCAAGGTTGAAGATGAATGGTAGGGAAGGAAAGCCCTTCTATCATCCCTCCTATGTCACCCTGCATCATTTGTGAGAGAGAAAGTGCCTTTTTAGCCACAAAAAGGTGATTAGAGAAAAGATACTTTGGGAGCAGCTTAATTGGAAATATAAAATAAATTTCTACCATGGTCATCTTAGAAACACAAGATAAATTTGTTTCAACTGGTGATTACATTGGCCTCAAATAACTTTTTCTTTACTTTTGCCTGTTCTTAATTCTTTCCCGAATATATTCAATATCAAATCATTATTTCCTTTTTCTGAAATACCCCCTTTCTTTCATTCCCCAGGACAATGACTTAAAATAATCCTCTTTCTTCTTTATAAATATGTCATAATTTCTTATATTTTAATGAATCATCTTTTCCCTTATAGAACTTCTCCACTCTGGACAGGGCTCTCAGGGCCTCAGACATGGACATCTTCCTGGGATGGCCTATTATTGCACTTTTGGGTTTTATTCACGGTTTCCTGAAACCCGTGCATTTTTTCTCTTTATTTACTCATTTATATTGGCTACAGTACACTCTCAAGTAACTCCCTATGAAAGAATACATAGCAGGTAAAATTCCAGAGACCATATTTTCTATTGGTTAACAGTTTGGCTAGGTATAAAATTCTAGGCTAAAATTTACTTCTCCAAACTTTGAGAATGCTTTCTATAATTTTCTAGCATTGAAACTTGCTGTTAAAATACTTTATATTGTACATGTCTCCATTCCTTTTAGGTGGTATTTATTCTTTCTGAAATCTTTAGTCACTATCCTCACTCCTATTGTGAGGTTTCAAAAAAATATGCTTTGGTGAGAACTTTTTTCATCTGTTGTACTGGGTATTTGATGAGCAGTTTTTTTGTTTGTTTGTTTGTTTTGTTTTTTAAGGGCCGCACCCATGGCATGTGAAGATTCCCAGTCTAGAAGTTCAGTGGAGATACAGCTGCCAGCCTATGCCATAGCCACACCAGATCTGAGCCGCATCTGTGACCCACACCACAGCTCACAGACACACCGGATCCTTAAGCCACTGAGTGAGGCCAGGGATCGAACTTGCAACCTCATTGTTGCTAGTAAGATTCATTTCCACTGTGCCACAATGGGAACTCCTGATGAGCACTTTTAATAAGTAGAATAATGTATATTCACTCTGGGAAATTTTCTTCTACAAGTGATTTATGAGGAATTGTATTTAATGGTTAAGAGTGAGAATTTTGGAATTCTGAAGCATGCTATTTAATATTGAGAAATTTTAAAATATTTCTCTATTCAGCCATAAAAAATAGTGAAATAATGCCATTTGAAGCAACATGGATGGAATAGAGTTTATCACACTAGGTGAAGTAAGTCAAACATAGAAACACAAATATTAAATGATATTACTTGTATGTTGAATCTAAAAAATAGTACAAAATTTATATATAAAAAGTAAATAGACTCAGACATAGAAAAAAACTTATGGTTATTAAAGGGGAAGGGGGAGGGATAAATTAAGAGCATGGGATTAATAGATGCATACTATCATGTATAAAGTAAATGAACAACAAGGATTTATTGTATAGCACAGGGAACTATATTCAATATCTTATAATAAACTATAGTGGACAAGAATAAAAAACAATATAGATATAAATATATGCATATGTAGAACAAAATCAACACCTGTACACCTGGAACTAACACAACACAATACAAGTATACTTCAATAAAAAAAGCAGGGATGTATAAAAATGTATAAAAAAATGAAAGAACAAAATATTTCTATGTTCCTCAGTTTTCTTATCTAAAATTTATGACAGTAATATAACCTATCTAAGAATTATGGAATTAAACAAGGTATAAAGCTTCTAGAACATTCATTTGTAATTTAGAGTTGAGTTTACACAAGATAGATTTTTGTCTTGTATGAAAGATATTATAAATCACCAGCAAGAGCCCAAGCATTACAAATTTAAGCAACATATAAGGTATAATATGGTATTTAGTTAAGGAAATGAGGAAAATTTTGTGGATTTTAATTTTCTGGGCATTGTTTCAAAACACAATGAGTAAGCTAAACAATATTCACCAGATTAAGGAAGTTTAGATATCCCAATCCAGTTTATTTCATTAAATGATTTCATAGGGACTAGAAAGGAAACAGAGGCTTCATCCAGTACTGCTCATCTGAGACCATATTTACCCATCTGCCATCTACCTACCACCTTGCCTTTCATAATCTCTGCAGCTGAACAAAAACATTTCTGGAGAGTTTCATGAAACTTTTCTATAAGAGATCCTTTCAATGCTTTGCCAAATGGAACCCTCATACTGCAAAAAGATCTCACACATTTTCTAGCCAAGCCTGAGAAGAGAACATAAAATCCATCACTCAGCGACATCATTTGGATTTGTGACTCTCTCTGGAGGCCACTGTGCTCATAAAACAATGAATGTATTAGATTCATTCAAACGTGGAGTTTTTCATTTATGACAGATGTAATATTGATCATATCCTTCATTTAATAAGTCATCCAAGTATAATTCAATGCAAGTTACTAGTATAAATTACCAGCCATATTCATCTTGCTTGACTGTTTTATAACACCAAAGAGGAGTAAGCTCAACTGCATAAAAATTCCATATTGAAATCTAAAAGAAGGGCTGCTTCTGCAGCAGGACTGGATACTTCTGCTTTGAGAAGTGACGGAAATATGGCCTCTGCCAGAAAATCAGATCATGCAAGCCTAGCTCCAAATATCTGTGAGTGATTTGTGGTCAGACAAGTAACATTAGGGAAAGGACAGAATTCCTTTAAACAGCTCTACCAAGTTTGTCCTCTTTCCTTTATCACCACACAGCTCTTTCCCACTGCTTCCCTTTGTAATGGATTTCTGCCTGTTCTAAGTCACTGTGATTTAGAACATTGACAGTAATGTCTTTTCTTCTTATAGCATGTAGATGCCTGTGAACTAACAGATGACCTGAGAAATAGTTGAGGGAACCAATGAACAAAGAAAGGATCTAAATGAAATGGATATTCTGATTAGAGTGGCAAATGTAGAAACAATATATGTAGATTCAATGCAGTTATGATTACATGATAAAGAAGCAGATGAAGAAAAAAACCATGTGAATGCAGAATTAGACCCACTGTTTTTATTTATGTAACTCTAAATTTCTACTTCACCACCACAAACTGGCTCCATATCACTAGGGCACTGTATTCACTATGGTTTTGTAATGACCAAATATATTTTTTCACAATTCTAGCTTGACATTTTTGTTGCCTTTGACCTGAGTAATTAAATCCATCTTCTTTAAACCTCTTTTTCTTTTTTTCTTTCCTAAGATACTATATGATTTAAAACCTGGCATTTCTAAATCTTCCTGCTTTTCTGTTTCCTTTATCTGCCCTGTTATTCATTCTTTCTTCTATGCAGGACTTTCTTAGTAGTATGGATGCTTAAGACCTTGTCTTTTTTCCATATACATTTCTCACCTCATTATCATAGTCTGAGAATTACCCCAGGTCTTTCTCAAAGGATGTACAGTCATCTCTATACAAATTATTTAAAAATGCCTATATTCACCCTTACTTTGGAAGTATATGACTCTTTCACCTCATTCAGGGCCCATGAAAAGGGCCCTGAGTCATGTTGGTTACTTCTCCAAAGGAGTAACCACTGGGTCATGTTGGTTACTTTCCAAAATAACATCAGGAAGACAGGATAATGGGAGATGTCATTACTGAGAGGATGAGACTGGAAAACAGCTGAGTCTTGGTTTTAACTCCAGCCATGGGCCTTGGTAGTTGTGGGACTTCAGGCAAAGCTGCTATACCTTATTTTTAAATACTCCAAGAAGTGTTGTGAGAATCAAATTTGATAGTGTCTGTAAATCACTTATCTTGGTTCTTAGCCCATAATGTATGCTCTATAACTAGTTCTACTTGAAAAAATTTCCTTGGGGATTTTTGATACCCAGAAACTCAGTATACTCTAAATGTATAAATATAACTCAGAATTGATGGTATTTCTCCAAAACTTGCAGTCTTACTCAACTTTTCTCTTTCAGTCAGTGGTATCACATCTCCACTTCTTCACCTGAAATCTAAGAGCATGTGGCTTTTTCCCACTTTGGTACTCTATTTGAAATGCTTTTAATTATCATCCTCTTATTCAGGGCCACTTTTCTAGCCCTAGCCAACTCTGATATTGCCCTTCAGGACTGAATTTTTTATTTTTCTGCAAGGATGCCAGATTTATCTTGCAATTTCTCAGTCTTCAGTTCTGAATCAGAACTTAAATATAGCAATTTTTTTGGATAAAATGATCTCTATATCTTCCTAAATGCTGAAGTTTTAAAGATTGTAATTTAAGTTTTATGATTCAACATCCCTACTTTTTCAAAAATCTTTTTTTGAGTATACTTGATTTAATGTCATGTCAATTTCTGCTGTAATTGAGCATAGTGACTCAGTCAAACATATATATACATTTTTTTCTCATAATATCTTCCATCATGTTCTACCACAAGAAATTGGACATAGTTCCTTATGCTGCACAGTAGGACCCCATTGCTTATCCATTTTCAATATAGTAGTTTGTATCTACCAACCCTCAAATCTTCATCCATCCCATTTGTTCTCCCCTTCCCCCTGGTAACCACAAGTCTGCTCTCCATGTCCATAATGTGTTTCTGTTTTGTAGATGGGATCAGTTGTACCATATTTTAGATTCCACAAATAGGTGATATTATACGTGATTTGTCTTTCTGACTTACTTCACCAAATATGAAAATCTCTAGTTTCATCCATCTTGCTGTAAAAGGCATTATTTTGTCTTTTTTATGGCTAAATACTATTCCATTGTGTATGTGTACCACATCTTAATCCATTCATCTTTCAATGGATATTTAGGTTGTTTCCATGTCGACAATTGTGAATAGCGCTTCAAAGAACATAGAAGTGCATGTATCTTTTCGAATGAAAGTTTTATCTGGATATATGCCCATGAACGAGATGACTACATCATATTTTAGTTCTATATTTACTTTTCTGAAGAAACTCCATATTGTTTTCCATAGTGGTTGTACTATTTTAAATTCCCACCAATAGTGAAGCTGTAAGGGCAGCGTCTTAAAGGAAGATACCACACCCTCTCCACTGTTATTTGTTGACTTGTTAATGATGGACATTCTGACTGGTGTGAGGTGGTAACTCATTATAGTTTTGATTTGCATTTCTCTAATAATGAGTAATGGTGAGTATTTTTTCATGTGCTTACTGGCCAACAACATATCTTCTGTGAAGTGTCTATTTAGATCTTCTGCTCATTTTTCAATTGGGTTGTTTATTTTGTTGTTGTTGAGTTGTATGAACTGTTTGCATATTTTGGAGATTAGGTCCTTGTCTGTTGCATTGTTTGCAAATATTTTCTCCCACTCTGTGGGTTGTCTTTTAGTTTTTTAAATGTTTTTCTTTTCTGTGCAAAAACATTTTAGTTTAATTAGGTCCCATTGGTTTGTTTCTGTTTTTATTGTCATTATTCTAGAAGGTGGATCAAAAAAAGAACTTGCTGTGGTTTATGTCAAAGAGTATTCTGCCTATGTTTTCCTCTAAAAATTTCATAGTATATGGCTTTACATGTAGGTCTTTAATACATTTTGAATTTATTCTTGTGTATGGTGTTAGAGTGTGTTCTAATTTCATTCTTTTACATATAGCTGTCTAGTTTTCTCAGAACCACTTATTGAAGAGACTATCTTTCTTCCACTGTATGTTCTTGCCTCTTTTTGTTGTGGATTAGTAGACCATAGGTGCTTGGGTTTATTTCTGGGCTTTCTATCATGTTCCATTGATCTGTATTTCTGTGTCAATATCATACTGTTTTGATAATTGTAGCTTTGTAGTATAGTCTGAAGTCAGGGACCCTGATTCCTCTAGTTTCATTTTGCTTTTTTCAATATTGCTTTGGCTATTCAGTGTCTGTTGTGAAATTTTAATGTCCACCTACTGTCCACAGAAGAAATCTTGCATGAATTTTTCTAACTTTAAGGACATTCTGTTATGGCAACAATTAACGGAGCAACAGTATCTTCCTTTAAGACTCTGTCCTGACTGCTGCAAGCCAGGCCAGCATCTTCAGCATATGTTCCCCTCCATTGTTACTAACTGTCCTAATGACTTATTGGCTCTGTTTTCTTCTTGCTTTTTATTCTTTAAGAACAAAACCAGGGAGAGCATAAGTAAGAGGAACGTGTGATAAATGAAGATGATAAAATAAAATAACATCAGGATAAGTATTCTTCAATGGTCTCTGAGGCTTTCTAATGAACACTCTTATGAAAGCCATGATAGCTGCTGGAAATGCTATATGTAGATCCTCCAATCTACTAAACCCTGGAGAACCCTGAATGACCCAGATTAGTTCATGAGCCAATCATTTCTACCAGAGGAATGGTCCGCTTTGAATCACTAGGCCTGGTCAATGTGTTCCTGAATTGGCAATGGGTTTTGTGGCTCTAGCCAAAACATATCTGTATGTAAACATTGTCAGAAGTGGGAAGAAATATCCCACAAACCAAAACAACTGATGTTCACTATTGTCTCTATAGGCTCAATTAATGCATATATTCCCCAAATATGCAAACATGTACATAAATACACTTATTTATTCATTTGATACCCTAGTATGGTTTTGTTCACTTGAGGCCAAATGTCCCATTATTGGAAATTGTTACAGCTGTTACAGTTGTCCAGTAAATATCCAGGCTCCCATTCCATAAAGGAGAATACTTTCTAGGAAGCTGCTGTCCAGCTAACAGCATATAAGTTGGCGTGGGGGGGGATAAAGTTAGCTCTTATAAATGGAACATGAGTAGAAATGTATCTCTTCTAAGCCAAAGTGATAAAGCAGATTTGTCTTCTCTATTTTCACTTCTTTCTCCCAAGCTGTAGTAAAATACCATAAGACCCTTAACAGATAGGGTGGACATACATAGAAAGAAGATTCTTTGTCCTGAATCAAGTGAAAAGTTATATGCCAACTATTCTTATTGAATTGTTTGAGGAAAAACACTTATATTTTGTTGAATCACTGAAATTTAGAGATTTATTTGTTGTTGCAGCCACTGTTACCTTAAGAAAATAGGAAACACTAAAATAACTGAAGACACTGAAATAAAAATTTTGTACCTCTTAATTCCCTTCACTTACCTTGCACCATCCCACATTGCTCTTCTCATTTGTAACCTATAGTTTGCTCTCTAGATATACATCTGTTCTTATTTTTCTATATACATTTGTTTTCTTATTATATAGATTCCACCTAGAAGCAAAAACACAAACTATTTGCCTTTCTCTCTCTGACTCACTTCAGTAGGCATAATACCATCTAGGTCCATCCATGTTGTTGCAAATAGCAAGATTTTATTCTTACTTACGGCTGAGTAATAATTTCATCATATATTATATATATACCACAGCTTCTCCATCCAATTCATCTCTGGATGAACACTTAGGTACTTCCATGTCTTGACTATTGTAATTATGGGTCTATATACATTTTACAACTAGTGGGTTATTAAACTTTTATTGAATTATAGTTGATTTATAATGTTGTGATAATTTCCACTGTACAACAAATGGATTCAGTTACACATAAACACATATCCATTTTTTTCAGATTCTTCTCCCATATAGATTATTTTAGAATATAGCGTAGTTATATAACTGGTTCCTGTTGACCTCTAATTAGTATTTTGTTTTCTTGGGATATAACCCAGGGATTGTTGGACCATATGTCATTCTATTTTTTAACTTTTTCAGAAACCTCACTACTGTTTTCCATAGTGGCTGTACCAGTTTACATTCCTACCAACAGTGACCTAGGATTTCCTTTTCTGCTAATATTCACCAACACATATTTGTTCTCTCTCTTTTTTTTTTTTTTTGAGAAGTGCATTTTATTATATTTTTATTTTTTTTAATTTATTTATTTTTTTTATTTTGCCACTGTACAGCAAGGGGGTCAGGTTATCCTTACATGTATACATTACAATTACATTTTCCCCCCAGCCTTTCTTCTGTTGCAACATGAGTATCTAGACAAAGTTCTCAATGCTATTCAGCAGGATCTCCTTGTAAATCTATTCTAAGTTGTGTCTGATAAGCCCAAGCTCCCCATCCCTCCCACTCCCTCCCCCTCCCATCAGGCAGCCACAAGTCTCTTCTCCAAGTCCATGATTTTCTTTTCTGTGGAGATGTTCATTTGTGCTGGATATTAGATTCCAGTTATAAGTGATATCATATGGTATTTGTCTTTGTCTTTCTGGCTCATTTCACTCAGTATGAAATTCTCTAGTTCCATCCATGTTGCTGCAAATAGCATTATGTCATTCTTTTTTATGGCTGAGTGGTATTCCATTGTGTATGTATAACACATCTTCCTAATCCAATCATCTGTCGATGGAAATTTGGGTTGTTTCCATGTCTTGGCTATTGTGAATAGTGTTGCAATGAACATGCGGGTGCATGTGTCTCTTTTAAGTAGAGTTTTGTCCGGATAGATGCCCAAGAGTGGGATTGCAAGGTCATATGGAAGTTCTATGGATAGATTTCTAAGGTATCTCCAAATGGTTCTCCATAGTGGCTGTACCAGTTTACATTCCCACCAACAGTGTAGGAGGGTTCCCTTTTCTCCACACCCCATCCAGCACTTGTTATTTGTGGATTTATTAATGATGGCCATTCTGACTGGTGCGAGGTGGTATCTCATGGTAGTTTTGATTTACTTTTCTCTTATAATCAGCGATGTTGAGCATTTTTTCATGTGTTTGTTGGCCATCTGTATATCTTCTTTGGAGAAATGTCTATTGAGGTCTTTTGCCCATTTTTCCATTGATTGATTGGTGTTTTTGCTGTTGGGTTGTATAAGTTGTTTATATATTCTAGAGATTAAGCCCTTGTCAGTTGCATCATTTGAAACTGTTTTCTCCCATTCTGAAAGTTGTCTTTTTGTTTTCTTTTTGGTTTCCTTTGCTGTGCAAAAGCTTTTCAGTTTGATGAGGTCCCATGGGTTTATTTTTGCTCTAATTTCTATTGCTTGGGAGACTGACCTGAGAAAATATTCATGATGTTGATGTCAGAGAGTGTTCTGCCTATGTTTTCTTCTAGGAGTTTGATGGTGTCCTGTCGTATATTTAAGTCTTTCAGCCATTTGGAGTGTATTTTTGTGCATGGTGTGAGGGTGTGTTCTAATTTCATTGCTTTGCATGCAGCTGTCCAGGTTTCCCAGCAATGCTTGCTGAATAGACTTTCTTTTTCCCATTTGATGTTCTTGCCTCCCTTGTCAAAGATGAATTGACCATAGGTGTCAGGGTTTATTTCCGGGTTCTCTATTCTGTTCCATTGGTCTGTCTGTCTGTTTTGATACCAGTACCACACTGTTTTGATGACTGTGGCTTTGTAGTATTTCTTGAAGTCTGGGAGAGTTATGCCTCCTGCTTGGTTTTTGTTTCTCAGGATTGCTTTGTTGATTCTGGGTCTTTTGTTGCTCCATATAAATTTTTGGATTGTTTGTTGTAGCTCTGTGAAAAATGTCATGGGTCATTTGATAGGGATTGCATTGAATCTGTAGATTGCTTTGGGTAGTATGGCCATTTTTACAATATTGATTTTCCCAATCCAGGAACATGGAATATCTTTCCATTTCTTTACATCTACTTTGATTTCTTTGATTAAAATTTTATAGTTCTCGGCATATAGGTCCTTTACCTCCTTAGTCAGGTGTATTCCGAGATTTGATTTTGTGAGGTGCAATTTCAAAAGGTATCATATTTTTGTATTCCTTTTCTAATAGTTCATTGCTGGTATACAGAAATGCGACTGACTTCTGAATGTTCATCTTATATCCTGCTACTTTGCTGAATTTGTTGATCAGTTCAAGTAGTTTTGGGGTTGAGTCCGTAGGGTTTTCTATGTATAGTATCATGTCATCTGCATACAGTGACAGTTTTCTCTCTTCTCTTCCTATATGGATGCCTTTTATTTCTTCTGTTTGTCTAATTGCTGTGGCTGGACTTCCAAAACTATGTTGAAGAGCAGTGGTGAGAGTGGGCATCCCTGTCTTGTTCCAGATTAGAGTGAGAAGGCTTTCAGTTTTTCCCCATCGAGTATTATATTTGCTGTGGTGTTATCATAAGTGGCTTTGATTATATTCAGGAATGTTCCCTCTATACCCACTTTGGTGAGGGTCTTGATCATGAATGGTGAGGGTCTTGTCAAATGCTTTTTCTGCATCTATTGAGATAATCATATGATTTTTGACTTTTCTTTTGTTAATGTGGTGCATGATGCTGATTGTTTTGCATGTGTTGAACCATCCTTGTGTACCTGGGATGAACCCAACCTGGTCATGGTGTATAATTTTTTTGGTATGTTGTTGGATTCGGTTGGCTAAGATTTTGTTGAGAATTTTTGCATCTATATTCATCAATGATATTGGGCGATAGTTTTCTTTTTTGGTGGTATCTCTGTCTGGTTTTGGAATGAGGGTGATGGTGGCATCGTAAAATGTCTTTGGGAGTATTCCTTCTTCTTCAACCTTTTGAAAGCGTTTAAGGAGGATGGGCACCAATTCCTCTTTATATGTTTGATAGAATTCACCTGTGAAGCCATCTGGTCCTGGACTTTTATTTGTAGGGAGTGATTTTATGACCTCTTCAATTTCATTTCTAGTGATCGGTCTGTTCAGTTGGTCTGTTTCTACTTGATTCAGTCTTGGCAGGCTGTAAGATTCTAGAAAATTGTCCATTTCTTCCAGATTGTCAAACTTGTTGCCATATAGTTGTTCATAGTATTCTCTTATGGTTTTTTGTATTTCTGCTGTATCCATTGTGATTTCTCCTTTTTCATTTCTAATTTTGGTTATTCGGGTTCTTTCTCTCCTCTTTTGAGTGAGTCTGGCCAGGGGTTTGTCAATTTTGTTCACCTTTTCAAAGAACCAGCTCTTGGTTCTTTTATTAATTTTCTCTATTGTTTCTTGAGTCTCTATTTTATTGATTTCTTCTTTGATCTTTATAATTTTCTTCCTTCTGCTGACTTTAGGCCTTTTTTGTTCTTCTTTTTCTAGTTCGTTTAGGTGGATGGTTAAGTTGTCAATTTGGGATCTTTCTTCTTTTTTTGAGAAAGGCCTGTATTGCTATAAATTTCCCTTGGAACACTGCTTTTGCAGCATCCCATAGATTTTGAGAGGTTGTGTCTTCATTATCATTTGTTTCAAGGTAGTTTTTAATTTCCTTCTTGATTTCCTCATTGACCCATTGGTTTTTTAGTAGCACGTTGTTTAGTCTCCCTGTAGTAGGTTTTTTCTCTTTCCTTCTCCCATGGTTGATTCCCAATTTCATGGCATTGTGGTCAGAGAAGATACTTGAGATAATTTCTATGCTTCTAAATTTATTGAGATTCGCTTTGTGTCCCAATATGTGGTCAATTCTTGAGAATGTTCCATGAGCATTTGAGAAGAATGTGTATTCTGTTTTTTGGGATGTAGTGTCCTGAAGATATCAATGAAGTCTAACTTTTCTATTGTTTCCTTTAGGATCTCTATTGCTTTATTGGTTTTCTGTCTAGAGGATCTGTCCATTGATGTGAGGGGGGTATTAAGGTCTCCTACTATGATTGTATTCTCATCAATATCTCCCTTTATGTCTGTTAATATTTGTTGTATGTATCTGGGTGCTCCTGTATTGGGGGCATATATGTTGACGATAGTAACATCCTCTCCTTGGATGGATCCCTTAATCATTAAGTAGTGTCCTTCTTTGCCTTTCTTTATGTCTTTTGTTTTAAAATCTATTTTGTCTGATATGAGCATTGCGACTCCTGCTTTTCTGTCATGGCTATTGGCGTGAAATATTTTTCCCCACCCTTTCACTTTCAATCTATATGTATCTTTTGTCCTAAGGTGAGTTTCTTGTAGGCAGCATATTGAAGGTTTTTGCCTTTTTATCCACTCAGCCACTCTGTGTCTTTTGATTGGGGCATTCAGTCCATTGACATTTAAGGTGATAATTGAGAGATGATTATTTATTGCCATTTGAACCTCGTGTTCCAGTTGATTCTATGGTTCTCCATTCTTCCGTTCTTTTTTTTTTTTTTCTTTTGGTTGGATGATCTCCTGTTATTATCTGCTTGAGTGTATTTTTTTTTTCATTTTTTGCAAATGCAATATTTGGTTTTGGCTTGTGGTTGCCCTGTTTTTTAAGGATGCTAACCCCTTCCCATAATTGTGTGTTTTAGCCTGATGGTCCTGAAAGTTCAAACACTTCATTACTATATTAAAATTAAGAAGCGAAACATACAAACAAACAAAAAGGGTTATTTACTTCCTAACATCCCTTGCCCACATTTTATGGTTTTGATGACTCTTTTTTATTGTTTTCTTTTTAATTTTATTTTGTTTGAAGCCTGTTCATGATTAAATCTGTATGCTGGCTTATTTGAGTGACTGCTCTCTGATTGCGGTTTCCTCTATCCTAGTTCTTCCTCTTCTTTTTTTTTTCTTTTCTTTTTTCCTCCCTTTCCTTCCTTTCTTTTTGGTTTAGAGAAGCCCTTTCAATATTTCCTTTAACCTGGGTTTTGTGTTGCTGTATTCTTTAAGTTTTTGTTTGTTGGAAAAAAATTTTATTTCCCCTTCTATTTTAAATGATATTCTTGCTGGATAGAGTATTCTAGGTTGCATATTTTTTTCCTTTTAGCACTTTAAATATCTCTTGCCATTCCCTCCTGGCCTGTAGTGTTTCTGTAGAGAAGTCAGCTGATATTCTTATGGGGGTTCCCTTGTAGGTAACATTCTGTTTTTCTCTTGCTGCCTTCAGGATCCTCTCTTTATCACTAACTTTTGCCATTTTTATTATGATGTGTCTTGGTGTGGGTCTACTTGGGTTCAACTTGTTTGGGGCCCTCTGTGCTTCCTGTATCTTGAACTCATTATCCTTTAGATTTGGGAAGTTTCCAGCGATAATTTCTTCAAATATATTTTCCATCCCCTTATCTTTTTCTATTCCTTCTGAAATTCCTATTATGCGTAGATTGGACTGCTTTATATTATCCCATAGGTCTCTTATATTGCTTTCCAGTTTTTTGATTCGGTTTTCTGTCTGTTGACCGGATTGAGTGATTTCCATTATTCTACCTTCCATATCACTGATTCGTTCTTCTGCATTATTCATTCTGGTTTTTACTGCCCTTAGTTCAGTTTGCATCTCTGCAAATGAATGTTCTAGTTTTTCTTGGCTCCTCCTTCTATTTCCTAGTTCCTTTCTGAGGGTATCTGCATTACTGTTCATATCTTCTCTTAATTCCTTCAGTCTTTTCACTATTTCTCTTTTGAACTCCAGGTCTGTCTGACTGCAGAGATCTGTTTCATTGTTGACTGTTTTAGGTGAGTTCTCCTGTTGGTCTGACGGGGGGTGGTTTCTCAGCTTCTTCATCTTACTTGTTGTTTTCTTTTTCCTGAGGGAGTTGTACTCTCTGTTATCAGGCAGTGTTTGCCTTGTCACTGCCGTGGAATATTTCCTGAGGGCTGGCATTGTTGGTCAATCTTTTTTGAGGCAGTGTGGCTTTTCTGGAGTGTTGATGGGGCTAACAGTGTTTCTTTGAAGCAAAGGAGGCCTTCCTGAGGGCAGACAGGACTGGGAGGTCCACACCACGATGGTAGCAGATTTCACTTAGTCATGCAGAGCTTGCTCTGGTGTTCTTAGGCTGTGGGGTTCTTGCAGGGGGTTGGTGGTGTTGGGCAGCTGTTCCTCAGGAGTGCAGCACCCCCTGGGGGCTGGAGCAGCTATCTGGGTCACTGAGAACCTAAGAGGCTCTTCCCTAGGGCAGCCCAACTCAGAAGGATGGCCTGAGAATGTAGGCAGATCTTTTCACAGTCTGGCCAAGCTTGTTGAAGCTTTTCTGGGCTGTCGGGGGTCCTGCCTGGAGCTGGCAGTCCTATGCAGCTGATCCACTAGGGCACCCCCTGGGGGCTTGGGCGGGTAGCAGGGCCGTTGGAAACCCAAGAGGCTCCTCCCTGGGGCAGCCCGACTCAGAAAGACCGTCTGAGATCTTTTCCAGCTTGGCCAGGCTTGTTGCAGCTTTTCTGGGCTGTTGGGGGTCCTGCCTGGAGCTGGCAGTCCTATGCAGCTGATCCACTAGGGCACCCCCTGGGGGCTAGGGCGGGTAGCAGGGCCGTTGGAAACCCAAGAAGTTCCTCCCCGGGGCAGCCCAACTCAGAAAAGCTGTCCGGGAATTATTCAGATCTCTTCACTGCCTGGCTAGGCTTGTTCTAGCTTTTCTGGGCTGCAGGCCTTTTCTCGGGGGCTGGTGGTGTTTGGTGCTACTCTGCGGAAGTGTAGCCCCTCCAAAGGGCAAGCAGGCCTGTGCAGGGACAGCCCCTGTGGTGGTAGGCTTCAGGCAATTGTTGAGGCCAGCCCTCCTGGATGGCAGGCAGCCCCAGGTTCGGCGAGAGCATAGGGGGTGGCGGGGGTGTGGGGAGGGGATGCACTGGGAAGCTCAGCTTTCAGCTAGCTAGTGGGCCTGTAAGCTTGCTGTGGCGTGGGGGGTATTTTATGGGGACCCACCCCTTCTTCTCTCCCCTCCCCAGCACAGGCGCAGACCAGGTTCTTTTCCCAGGTTCCCTCTGATGCGGCTTTCCACTTCCCCGCCCCTAGAGTATTGCTCCCTTCCTCTGTGACAGCTTTGTTTTCTAGTCTCCCAGGCAGTCTCTGCCCCGTCAAATGGTTTCTAGACCTCCCAAGCAGTTTCCGCTCCGCCCGGCCCCCCCAGCCTGGGGACTAACCTCTGGAGCTGAGGTCTCGGTGCCCAGCCCCCACCCACGTGTCCCCCGGCCCTTTCTCGGTGACTAATCTTCGGAGGCGAGGTCTCGGTGCCCAGCCCCCACCCAGGCGTCCCCCAGGCCCTTTCTCGGGGACTAACCTCTGGAGCCGAGGACTCGGTTCCCAGCCCCCACCCAGGCGTCTCAATTTTTGGTGACTGTGCCCATAGTTCAGATGGTCCTTTCGGTTCTTGATCGGCTTCTCCATACTCCAACTTACTGCCACACTCTTCTCTGCATCTGGAGATTCCTCCGGTTCATTTGATCTTTCCCCCTGTAGGTGACTTTCCAGGGTGCGGGATCCCTTTCTCCTCTGCAGTTCCCTTTCGGGAGCGCCCGTCCCGCTGGGATTCACCTTCTCTCACTCTCCTCTTTTCTCCCATTCTGCCCAATAATGTCACGAACTTCTTGCCGTTATTGGAGTTTAGGTTCTTCTGCCAGTGATTGGTTGCTGTTCTGTGCGAGTCATTTATTCTGTAGATGTGCTTTTTTTTGTTGTGTTTGTGGGAGAGGGCAAGCGTGTCCCCCTACTCCTCTGCCATCTTGTCCTGTTCTCTTTTTGATGATTTCTTTTTCTGACAAATGTTAGATAATATCTCATGTGGTTGATTTGCATTTTCCTAGTGGTTAGTGACATTGAGCATCTTTTCATGTGTCTATTGGCCATCTGTATAGCTTCTTTGGAAAAATGTCAATTCATGTCTCTGCCTTTTTCTTAATCTGGTTGTTTGTATTTTTGATTCTAAGTTGCATGAGTTCTTAATATATTTTTGGAGCATTATACTTCTAGCTTTGTTCTTTCTCTCTAGATAGCTTTTGATGTTGCTTTGTGGTTCCATACAGATTTTTGGGTTTATTTGTTTTAGTTCTGTGAAAAATGTCATGGGTATTTTGATGGGGATTACATTAAATCTATAGATAGTTTTAGTATGGAAATTTCAACAATACTAATTCTTCCAATATTTGAAAATCTTTTCTGTTTATTAGTATCACTTTCAATTTCCTTCATAAAATTTCCTTTTGCAGCTTTCAGAATATATATTTTTTACCTCCTTGCTTAAGTTTATTCCAAGGTATTTTATCTTTTGATGTGATTTTAAATGGAATTGTTTTCTTAATTTCTCTTTATGTGAATAGAAAAACAACAGACTTCTGTATAGTAATCTTATATCTGTGACATTACTGAATTCATTTATTACTTCTAAATTTTTTTGGTTGGAGACTTCAGAGTTTTCTCTAAATGTTTTCATGTCATCTGCAAATAGTGAAAATTTTATTTCTTTCCTTTGAATTTATATGTCTTTTATTTATTCTTCTTGTTTTATTGCTATGGTTAGGAATTCCAAAACTATATTAAATAGAAATTATGAGAGTGGGCATCCTTGTCTTGTTC
This sequence comes from Phacochoerus africanus, assembly GCF_016906955.1. Taxonomy (NCBI): domain Eukaryota; kingdom Metazoa; phylum Chordata; class Mammalia; order Artiodactyla; family Suidae; genus Phacochoerus; species Phacochoerus africanus. Next base: position 45,171,800 of record NC_062549.1, on the reverse strand, counting down.
CTGACCTTAGAGGAAATGCTTTTATCTTTTCATTGTTGGGTATGATGTTAAAGTGTGACTTTGTCATAAATGGCCTTTATTATGTTGAGATACATTCCCTCTATACCCACTTTGTTGAGAGTTTTTATCATAAATGTTGAATTTTTTTCAAATGCTTTTTATGCATCTATTGTTTTGTTAATGTTGTGTATCACATTAATTTATTTGTAAATATTTAACCACTCGTAACACTGGAATAAATCCCATTTTGTTATGTTTTATTTTCCTTTTTATGTGTTGTTAAATTTAATTTGCTAAAATATTGTTGAGGATATTTACACCAATATACATCAGTAATACTGGCCTGTAATTTCTTTTTTGTTTTCAGTTTTTTTTAAATCTGGTTTTACTATAAGGGTAAAGGTGATTTCATAGAATGAATGTGGGAATAGCCTCTTTATTCAAGTTTTTGGAATAGTGTGGGAAATATAAGTAGTAAAGCTCCTCTCTTAGCATAGCCAGCAGTGTGCCAGTCTCATAATATCTTTTATTTATATGTTTGGTAGAATTTCCTTATGAATATTTTGGACCTGGACTTGTTTGTTTGGAGGTTTTTTTTTTTTTTTTTTTTTACTTCTGATTCAATTTCTATGCTAGCAATTCATCTGCCCTGATTATTAAAGCTCTTCTTTGTCTTTTATCATAGAATTTGTCTTAAAGTCTACTTTGACTAATATGAGTATTGCTACCCCAGCTTCCTTTGTGTATCCATTTCAATGGGGTATCTTTTCCATCCCCTCACTTTCAGTCTCTGTGTGTCTAGCCCTGAAGTGAGTGACTTGCAGGCAGAATACAGATGGGTCTTTTTTTGTATTCATTCAGCCACTCCATCTTTTGTTTGGAACATTTAGTACATTGACATTTAAAGTGATTATTTAGAGTTATGAATTTATGTTTTTGTTTTTTTTTCTGGTTGTTTTGTAGTTGTTTTATATTTTCTTCTTCATTAGTCTCTTCCCTTGTGATTAGATGATTTTCTTCAATGTGATGTTGGGTTCCTTTCTCTCTAGTTTTTGTAGATCTTTTGTAGATCTTTAATTTGTGGTCACCATAGAGTTCCTATATCTTTACCTAAAGCTGTATCTATTTGGTTTATATTAATATGTAAGTTCAAAAAATTCCAAAATCTCTACATTTTTTACTTCCCCCACTCACATTTTGTACTTTTTTTTTCTTTTTGCCTATGCTAGGGCTACACCCATGGCATATGGAGGTTCCCAGGCAAGGGGTCTAATCAGACCTATAGTTGCTGGCCTATACCAGAGCCACAGCAACTTGGGATCCGAGCTGCGTCTGCAACCTGCACTACAGCTCATGGCAACACCAAATCCTTAACCCACTGAGCAAGGCCAGGAATCGAACCCACAACCTCATGGTTCCTAGTCGGATTTGTTAACCACTGAGCCATGATGGGAACTCCACATTTTGTACTTTTGATGTCATATTTTGAATCTTTCTGTTTATCCCTTAGCCATTTATTTTACTTAAAGTTGATTTTACACATTTTCTCTTTTTGTCTTTGTCCTAGCTTATTTAAGTCATTGATCACAGCCTTTTCCATATATTTGTTTTTATCAGTGGAATTTTTCCATACCTATAATTATTATTACATGTTGTAGCCTTTTCTTTTCACTTAAAGAAGACCCTTTAATACATCTTGTAAGACTGGTTTCATACTGATGAACTCTTAGGTGCCCTTTTTCTCCTTCCATTCTTAATGATAATCTTGCTGGTAGAATGTCATAGGTTGCAGGTTTTTCCCTTTCAACATATTAAATATATCACATCATTTCCTTCTGGCCTGCAAGTTTCTGCAGAATAATCATATTATAGCCTTATGGAGATTCCCTCATATATAATTCTTAGATTTTTCTTGTTCCCTTTATATTTAACTTTTTATATTTTGTGTTATATCTTGGTATGAGTTTCTGTGTTCATCCTGTTTGGGATTCTCTGTGCTTTCAGTACTTGGATTTCTGTTTTTTTTTTTTTCTCAGATTCAGGAAGTTTTTAGCTATAATTTCATCAAATATATTTTCTATGTCTTTCTCTCTCTCTCTTTTTTTTTTTTTGCTATTTCTGATACCCCTATAATATGGATGTTAGTACTCTTGAAATTGTACCAGATGTCACTTAATGTGTTCTTGTTTTTGTAACTCTTTAGCTTTTTCTTTTTTCCTTTTTCTGTGATTTTTATCGCTCTGTCTGCCAGGTTTCTGATTCATTCCTCTGTATCATCTAATCTACCATTGATTTATTCGAGTGTATTTTTTATTTCATTTCTTGTATTCTTTAGCTTAGCTTGTTTTTTATTTATATTTTCTACCTCTTTTTTTAACACTTCTCACTATGTTCTACCATTCTTCTCCCAAGTTTGTTGAACATCTTTATGATCATTACCTTGAATTATTTATTTAGTAGATTGCTTATCTCCAATTTATTTAACACTTATTCTAGTTTATTGCCTTCTTCTTTTTAAATTTGGAACATACTCTTTTCTCTCCTCATTTTGCCTAATTGTCTATATATTTTTTTTTTGTCTTTTTGCCTGTTCTAGGGCCACTCTCCTGGCATATGGAGGTTCCCAGGCTAGGGGTCTAATCAGAGCTGCAGCTGCTGGCCTATGCCAGAGCCACAGCAACACAGGATCCGAGCCACATCTGCGACCTACACCACAGCTCACAGCAATGCCAGATCCTTAACCCACTGAGCAAGGCCAGGGATCGAACCTGCAATGTCATGGTTCCTAGTCAGAGTCGTTAAAAACTGTGCCTTGACGGGAATTCCAATTTTTCTTTTCTTTCTTTCTTTCTTTTTTTTTTTAATGGCTGCACTCTGGCATATGGAAGTTCCTGGGCTAGGAATTGAGTCTCAGCCACAGCTGTGACCTATACCAGAGCTCTGGAAATACCAGCTCCTTAACCTAACACTCTGGAGATTAAACCCATGCAGCCAGTGACCTGAGACATAACAGTCAGATTCTTAACCCACTGCACCACGACAGGAAATCCTCTGTATTCATTTCTATGTATTAGTAGGTTGGTTATGTTTCCTGATCCTAGAGAATCAGTCTCATATAGAGTCATCCTATGGGGCCCAGAAGCACACTCTCCCCTGGTGACTGGAGCTATATGATCTAGACATGCCCCTATGTGGGCTGAATCTGCTCTTGTGTTGTGACAGAGCCTACTATTGAAGATGTTTTTGTGGGTGAAGCTTGTCCTCAATCCTGTTGGCTGCAGGCCCTGCCTTATGTAACTGTCAGTGACTATTGAGTAAGACTGGATCCTGATACACCTGGCTGTGAGCCCTGGTTTCCTGAGCCTGGTGCCATGCCACTTGTGTGTAGGGACATGTCGTAGGGTGACAGACTGCAGGTCTTGGGGTACAGGCACTGGTTCTTGCCCCCTAGTGTGTTGGTATGTGTCCTAGTATGGTAGTTGTGGGCTTAGGTTCTCAGGGATGTTGGTTACTGGGCCCAGGTATTCAAGGACTGAGGCTGGCTCACTGCTGGTTAAGGTCCTGGCACAGGTGACTGTTCTTCCTGAGGTTTCCCCAGGCTGGTATTTACCACCTCATGGACAGAGCTGGAGAGTTGGAAGTCTCAGGGCTAATAATCTCCATAGGCTAAAGGAGTACTCTAAAATAGCACTTGCCACCACCAGTGTACTGTTTGTGGTATGGCTGCCATCAGAATTTATCCCCTCATGGGAGTCACAATTGCTTTATACCTCTTTGGGAGGCTCTCCAAGATCATCAAAGTTTTATCCAGCCTTTTTTCAAATTACTGTCTCCACTGGGATTTGGACATGTGAGATTTTGGGCATGCTTTTTAAGAGCAGAGTCTCTGTGTCCTACAGCCTTCTGGCTCTCCTGAATACAACCCTTCAAAGTAAATGTTCTGGAGGTTCACTTTCTCAGTGTAGAACTCCCAGGCTGAGGAAATCAGTGTGGAGCTTTTACTGCTAACTCCTTCTTGGGGGGATCTTTGCATTTGCAATCTCTTTCTCTCTGTGAGTCACCTACCTGGGGTTGTATAGTTATTCTTTATATCTTAGCTGTGGAAAGTATTGTCTGCTAGTCTTCAGGTGTCCCCTGGGAGAAGGTGAATTCAGGGTCTTTCTACTCCTCCATCTTGGCCCTTCCTTAAAATAATCTTCCTGAGGCCAGGGAATTATCCTTTTTTAAAAATAAAAAGTTTCATTCTCCAAATGCTGGAAGAGTTCCTAGCATGCAGTAAGTGCTCAATAAGTATTTGTTTATTAAAGATGTATTAGTTTTATATTGCTACACTAAAATGGCTACAAACTTAGTGGTTTAAGCAACACATCACATACTTATTACCTACAGTTTCCATTGTTCAGGAGTCTGGGAATGGCCACCACAGCTGGGATATCTGCTCATGATCTTACAATGCTATGATAGAGATACTGCCAGTGGAGTGGTTCTTATCTGCAGTTCAGTATCCTCTTCCAAACTTAATTAATTTTTTGTTACAGCACAACTCATGGTAGCTTGCTTATTCAAGGTTAGTAGGAAAGAGAGTTTCTGACTTCTAGACCCTGTTTCAAAAGGCTCAACTTATTAGGTCAGGTCCATCAAATAAAGTCCCTTTTTATTAATTTAAAATCAACTGATTATTAATTGTAATTACATCTGAAATGTCTATTCACTTTTGTCGTAAAATGTAACCAAATAAAATCTATAATAATCCCTTCACTTTTTCCATATCCTATTAGTTAGAATCTAGTTATAGGTCCTGGCCATACTCAAGTGGAGGTTATTATACAAGACTGTTACTCATTGGAGTTTATCTTGGAATTTTGCTTACCACAAAGGACAAAATATATGGAAAATATGCTAATATTTTAAAATACAGGTGCCCAAGATTAGTTGAAGATAGAGTTGTGACTGCTTGTTTGTTTAGTGTGATATATGTTCAGGGTTTTTAATGATTTAGATTTAGGACATGATATTAAGAAATTAGTATAACTTTGAACATGTGGTAAAATGAATATTTTATTGCTTTATATTTTTATGGGTCTGGAGTAAATATAACATATATGAATATTCATATATATATACCATATTGTGTTGGTCTACTGTAATACAAGTATCCAGTTAGCAATAGTAGTAATGAAAAGAATAATGAGAACAAATTATTGTGTGATCTAGTTTGTGGTAATTAGATAGATTATTGCATGATAATTGCTGTGTTATTAAAACTAAATAATCTGCTATTTAAATAGTTATTAAAACAACTGGACATCCATATGCAAATCTAGACATAGACCTTACACTCTTCACAAAAATTAACTCATAATGGATCATAGACCTAAACATAAAACTCAAAACTATAAATCTCCTAGAAGAGGACAGAGGATTAAAATTTAGATAATCTTAGGAATACCTCTTTAGATGCACCACCAAAGCATGATCCATGAAGAAATAATGGATAAGACAAATTTCATTAAAATAAAAAATTTCTCTGCTGTGAAAGTGTGAAGAAATCAAGTCACAGACTAGAAGAAAATATTTACAAAAGTTAAATCTGGTAAATGAATGTCATCCAGGGGCTCCCTGGTGGCTCAGCAGGTTCAGGATCTGGTGTTGCCACTACTGTGGCTCAGTATGAGAGTTGCATTCCTGGCCCTGTAACTTCCACATTCCACAGGAGCAGACAAAAAATAAAAGTAAAAAAGGAATATTATTCAGAATATATAAAGAACTTAACAAATTAACAATAAGTAAACAAATAATGCAATTAAAAATGAGCCAAAGATCTTAACAGACACCTCACCAAGGATGATATACAGATGGGAAATATATATAGGTAAAGGTTCTCCACATCATATGTGGTCAGGAAAATGCCAATTAAAACAACAATGAAATACCACTATACACATTAGAATGGCTAAAATACAGAACACTCACAGCATCAAATGATGACAAGGATGTGGAAGAATCATTCATTGCTAGTGGGAACACAAAATCATATAATCCTTTTGGGAGACAGTTTGGTTTCTCACAAAACTAAACATAGGTTACAATTCTATATATAATTATGCTCCTTGTTATATACATGAAAGAGTTGAAAGTTTCTGTCCCCGACAACAACCTGCACATAGTTATAGTTGCTTCATTCACTACTACCAAAACTTATAAGCAGCAAAGATGCCCCTAAATGGGTGAATGGATAAATAAACTGTGGTAAATCTAGATAATGGAGTGCTATTCAGTATCTAAAAAGATGTGAGCTATCAAGCCATGGAAATACATAGAATGCATTTTACAAGGTGAAACAAGCCAATGTGAAAAGTAATACTTTTCATAAAGTATGTTTCCAACTAAAAGGCAAAAATAAGGATATAGTAAACATAGTGGTTACAAGGGGTTGAGGGGGGAGAGATTAATAAGCATGGTATAGCAGGTTTTTTTATGGCAGGAAAAAATTCTGTATAGTACAATACTGATGGATATATGTCATATACATTTCTCCAAACACATAGAATATTAAAAATTGAGTAAACCCTAGTGTAAATCATGGATTTGGGGTGATTAATTTGTGTCAATATGGTTTATCAATTCTAAGAAATGTACAGCTCTGATGGGTGATTTTGATAATAGGGAAAGTTACGTATGTGTCAGAGCAGGGGGTGAATGGGAAATATCTATCCTTTCATCTTGATTTTGCTGTGAAGATTAAAGTGTTCTGAAATGTCAACTTTAAAAAATTACTAGAACTTAATTTCTCTTTTCTATGGTGGAGATTTTTCTTCTCCTCTAGTGAATGACCCTTTACTCTAGAAAGATTTACTTTGGGGGAATTTTTAAAGCTATTCAGACATAAAGAAAGTTACCTACTTTTTCTTGAGATATCTTGATATCAGAAAAGCAATATACATGCAAACACTTACAACTAAAGTAGAAAATGTTCTCTTCAGTAATATGATTCTGATTTACATTGCCCTTTGTTAGCACTATTATTTCTTCATTTGTTTGTAGGTTATATATGCATTTGTGAATTTTCTCACACAAGCACTTGCTCACAATATGCTAGAAATAGAAACTTAGATTTTACAACCTAACCCCAACCTCCTTGACTCCATTGAGGGAATCCTGTATTGTGAAAATTTTCTGAAGACCTGCATAGACCTGTGGGAAGTGGTTGGATTTCTCACTGAACAGAATGCATGTTCCTCATGGATCAGGATGACATAGGTCAATCAAGGGCACAGATTGAGGACTCCTGGGGAGTCAAGAGGAAAGAAAATCTATTTTTTTTCTTTATGGCCCCAGGGAGTTGGCATCCAGCCTATAAGAGAAGAAGTGTGCTTGGGAAATTCTCCTTGCCCATTTATCAGGAATTAAACTGAACTCTATGAAATGGAAGACACAAGGTATTACAGGGATGTTGATTTTTACCACAGGGGGGCTGACCAAAATCTAAGGGGGAAATGGTGCCAGGAGATCTTTGAATTGTGGCATAAGATTGTAGATTATGAAAACAACCACAGCTAATCTCAGTTTTCTGTATTATTCTCTTCCCTTTTCTTGTCTTTTTTTTTAAACATTGAATAGTCCTGAGGTGCTTCAAAGAACTGAGAGATGAGCTTAGCAGTATGCTTGAGATGAAGTTAAAGAAGAGGGGGAACCACCCCATGGGAGACACATATGAATTGAAGCTCAACTCAGAAGTGGGGAACAGTGTCCAGAGTCAGATATTGGTTATTCCAAGTGACTAATGAGTTACCAAAAAAGATTTTGAGAGCTATGTGGTGAGAGCATAAAATGTTCTCAGGATTCCTCAAGAAGGAAACTTAATAAAAGAGTAGCATCCCTAAGTCAAGCAGGATGATTGCCTGCACAAAGATAAATCTATTTTTAAAAAATGAAGTATTGTTTTATTTTGAAGTTGCAAATTTCTGAGACCTGGAGAATATGAGTTGAATATATTTAATTTTTTATCTTTTTCTATTTTTAATTTTTCTTGTTCTTTACTCAGTTTCTGACAAAAAAAGTTTTAAATTTTCCACTCTGTATGTGGAAATACATACTTTTGTCTTTCTGGTGAAGTCCTTGATTACATTCAAGAAAAGGGCAAAGAATGAAGGAATAACGGTGATGTTAGCAGAGGCAAGATGTCAGAAGAGTAGGGGGGACGAACTTGCCCTCTCCCACAAACACAACAAAAAAACACATCTAGATGTCAATTGACTCATGCAGAACAGCAACCGAATACAGGCAGAAGAACTTAAACCTCCAAAAACAGCAAGAATCTCATGACATAACTGGATAAAACAAGAGAAAAGAGGAGAGTGAGAGAAGGGGAATCAGGACAAGACTTGCACTCCCAAAAAAGGAACTGTGAAGGAGAAAGGGAATGCACACCCTGGAAAGTCACCTAATTGAGGGAAAGATAAATTGAGTTGGAGGAATCTCCAAATACCAAGAAAAGAGAAGAAGTAGGTCTGAGATCTGAATAGCAAAGTGAGACCTGAGCAGATCATCTGAACTACTGGCACAGTCACCAAAAACTGAGATGCTTGGGTGGGGCTGGGCACCAAGACCTCGGCTCTGGAGGTTAGTCCCTGGGAGTGGGTTGGGGTTGGCAGTGTGGAGACAGCCTGAGGGACTAGGAAGATGTTGGTCAGGTTGGCAATGTGGAGACAGGCTGAGGGATTAAGAAGCAGTGCATCATGGGTGGAGGGAGCAATATGATAAGGGCTGGGGAGTGGAAAGACACAACAGAAGGAACCTGGGAGAAGAGCTGGACCCATAGGAGAGACAAGGCACCAGTGTCAGGGAGGGGAGAAGAGGAGGAGCAGGCTGCCATAGAATACTACTTGTACCTCAGCAAGCATGCTTGCCCACCAACTAGCAGAGAGCAGTGCATCCCAGTGCATTCCCCCACCCCTACCCCATGTATGCCTGGCCTGAGGCCATGGGCCATCCTGGAGGGCTGGCCTCACCACTCGTGGGAAGCCAACCACTTCTGGGTCTTTCCCCAGCTAGCTCCAACTGCCCTCAGGAGGTGCTGCACTCCTGTGGAGCAATTGCCAAGTACTGCCTGCCCTCTGGAAGAGCTCTGCAGCCCAGAAGCACTAGGGGAAGCCCTACCCAGCCTCAGGAAGGCTGCCTCCATCTCAGGGCAGATCTTCCAGTCCTGACCACCCTTGGGAAGTGCTCCTTTGCCCCAGAATGAGCCAGCTAGGCCTTCCTGTCCTTGGGAAGCACTGCACTCCAGCAGAGTAAGCCACCCAGCACCACCCACCCTCAGGAAGAGCTCCACAGTGCAGAAGCACCAGGACAAACCCTGCCCAGCCACAAGAAATGAGCCACCACCATGGCATGGACCTGCCAGTCCTGCCCACCCTCAGGAAGACCTCCTTTGCTTCAGAGTGACCCTGCTATCCCTGCCCACCCTTGGGAAATTCCCCACTGCCTCAAAGAAGGCCAGTCAACACCAACAGCTCCCAAGAAACACTCCACAGCAGTGCCAGGGCAAACCCTGCCCAGCCACGGGGAGTGCACCTCCACCACAAAAAAGAAAATAGCAAGCAAGATGAAGAAGCTGAGAAACCATTCCAAGTTAAACCAACAGGAGAACTCACCTAAAGCAGTCAACAATGAAACAGCCCTCTGCAGTCTGACAGATCTGGAGTTCAAAAGAGAAATAGTGAAAATACTGAAGGAATTAAGAGAAGATATGAACAGTAATGCAGACACCCTCAGAAAGGAACTAGAAAATATAAGGAGGAGCCAGGGAAAACTAGAAAATTCATTTGCAGAGATACAAACTGAGCTAAGGGCAGTAAAAACCAGAATGAATAATGCACAAGAATGAGTTAGTGATGTGGAAGACAGAATAATGGAAATCACCCTTCAGGTCAGCAGACAGAAAACCAAATGAAGAAACATGAAAGCAATATAAGAGACCTATAAGATAATATAAAGCAGGCCAATCTACACATAATAGGAATTCCAGAAGGAGTAGAAAAAGAAAAGGGGATTGCAAATATATTTGAATAAATTATCACTGGAAACTTCCCAAATCTAAAGGATACTGAGTTCAAGATACAGGAAGCACAGAGGGCCCCAAACAAATTGAACCCAATCAGGCCCACACCAAGACATATTATAATAAAAATGGCAAAAGTTAGTGATAAAGAGAGGATCCTAAAGGCAGCAAGAGAAAAGCAAAGTGTCAATTATAAGGGAACCCCCATAAGGCTATCAGCTGATTTCTCTACAGAAACTCTATAGGCCAGGAGGGACTGGCAAGCGATATTTAGCACTGAAAGGAAAAAATATGCAACCTAGAATACTCTACCCAGCAAGAATATCATTTACAATAGAAGGGGAAATAAATTTTTTTCCAACAAACAAAAGCTAGAAGAATACAGCAATACAAAACCCATTCTAAAAGAAATATTGAAAGGGCTTCTCTAAACAAAACAAAAAAAAAGATGGAGGACTAGGATTGAGGAAACCACAAACAGAGAGCAGTCACTCAAATAAGCCAGCATACAGATCTAATCATGAAGATATTTAAAACAAAATAAAATTACAAAGAAAAAAGAGACATCAAAAACATAAAATGTGGGCAAGGGAAGTAAGGAAGTAAATAGATTCTTTTTTTAATTTTATTTTCTTAAATTTTAGTATGGTAATGAAATGTTTGAACCTACTGGACTATAAGGCTAAAACACAAAATTATAGGAAGGGGTTAACATACTCAGAAAATAGGGCAAGAACAAGTCAAAACCAAACATTACATTCGCAAAAACAAAACAAAACAAAACAAAAACAAAACAAAACAAAACAAAAAAACTCAAGCAGAAAATAATTGGAGATCACCCAAAAAAAAAGAAAGGGGAAGAATGGGGAATCATAAAATCAACTGGAAAATGAGGTTCAAAATGGCAATAAGTAATTATCTATCAATTATCACCTTAAATGTCAATGGAATGAATGCTCCAATCAAAAGACAAAGAGTGGCTTATTGGAAAAAAAAGCAAAAACTTTCAATCTGCTGCCTACAAGAAACTCACCTTAGAACAAAGTACACATATAGATTGAAAGTGAGGGGGTGGGAAAAATATTTCATGCCAATAGACATGACAGGAAAGCCGGAGTTGCAATACTCATATCAGGCAAAATAGACTTTAAAATGAAGGCCATAAAGAAAGACAAAGAAGGACGCTATTTAATGGTTAAATGATCCATCCAAGGAGAGGATGTTACTATCGTCAACATATATGCCCCAAATACAGGAGCACCCAGATACATACAACAAATATAAACAGACATAAAGGGAGAAATTGATGGGAATACAATCATAGTAGGAGACCTTAATACCCCCCTCACATCAATGGACAGATCCTCTAGACAGAAAACCAATAAGGCAACAGATCCTAAAGGAAACACTAGAGAAGTTAGACTTAACATTTTCAGGACATTACATCCAAAAAAATCAGAATACACATTCTTCTCAAGTGCACATGGAATATTCTCAAGAATTGATCACATACTGGGACACAAAGCTAACCTCAACAAATTTAGGAGCATAGAAATTATTTCAAGTATCTTCTCTGACAACAATGGTATGAAACCAGAAATCAACCATGGGAAAAGGAAAGAGAAAAAACCTACTACATGGAGACTAAACAACATGCTACTAAAAAATCAATGGGAAATGAAGAAATCAATAAAGAAATAAAAAAATACCTCAAGACAAACGATAATAAAGGCATAACTATTCGAAATCTATGGGATGCCACAAAAGCAGTTCTCAGAGGGAAATTCAGAGCAATACAGGCCTTCCTCAAAAAAAGAAGAAATATCTCAAATTGACAACTTAACCCACCACCTAAACGAATTAGAAAAAGAAGAAGAACAACAACAAAACCCTAAAGTCAGTAGATGGAAGGAAATCATAAAGATCAAAGAGGAAATCAAAAAATAGAGATTCAAAAAACAACAGAGAAAATTAATAAAACCAAGAGCTGGTTCTATGAAAAGGTAAACAAAATTGACAAACATCTGGCTAGACTCACTAAGAAGAGGAGAGAAAGAACCCAAATAAACAAAATCAGAAATGAAAAAGGAGAAATCACAAAGGATACTGCAGAAATACAAAAAAAAATAAGAGAATACTATGAACAATTATATGCCAACAAATTTGACAATCTGGAAGAAAAGGACAACTTTCCAGACTCTTACAGCATGCCAAAACTGAATAAAAAAAATAGACCAATCACTAGAAATGAAATTGAATACGTCATAAAAACACCCCCTAAAAACAAAACCCAAGGACCAGATGGCTTCATCGGTGAATTCTGTCAAACATATAAAGAGGATCTGGTGCCCATCCTCCTTAAACTCTTTCAAAAGGTTGAAGAAGGAACACTCCTTAGGACATTGTACGATGCCACCATCACCCTAATTCCAAAACCAGACAAAGATACCACCAAGAAATCTATTAGCCAATATCTTTGATGAATACAGGTGCAAAAATTCTCAACAAAATTTTAGCCAACTGAATCTAACAACATATCAAAAAGATCATACACCATGACCAGATGGGATTCATCCCAGGTGCACAAGGATGGTTCAACATACACAAATCAATTAATGTCATACACCACATTAACAAAAGAAAAGTCAGAAAACATAGGATCATCTCAGTAGATGCAGAAAAAGCATTTGACAAAGTCGAACATCCATTCATGATTAAAACTCTTACCAAGATGGGTATAGAGGGAATATTCCTGAATATAATCAAAGCCATTTATGACAAAGCCACAGCAAATATAATACTCAATGGGGAAAAACTGAAAGCCTTCTCACTCAAATCTGGAACAAGACAGGGATGCCCACTCTCACCACTGCTCTTCAACATAGTTTTGGAAGTCCTAGCCACAGCAATTAGACAAACAAAAGAAATAAAAGGCATCCAAATAGGAAGAGAAGATATAAAATTGTCACTGTATGCAGACGACATGATATATACATAGAAAACACAAAGGATTCAACCCCAAAACTACTTGAATTGATCAACAAATTCAGCAAAGTAGCAGGATATAAGATTAACAATCAGAAATCAGTCACATTTCTGTATACTAACAATGAAATATTACAAAAGGAATAAAAAAAATGCAATAGCTTTTAACATTGAACCCCCAAAAATAAAATACCTGGGAATACACCAGACCAAGGAGGTAAAGGTCTTATATGCTGAAAACTATAAAACATTAATCAAGGAAATTAAAGAAGATGTAAATAAATGGAAAGATATCCCATGCTCCTGGGTTGGAAAAATGAATATTGGAAAAATGGTCATATGACCCAGAGCAATCTACAGATTCAATGCAATCCCTATCAAATTACACATGACATTGTTCACAGAACTAGAACAAACAATCCAAACATTTATATGGAACAACAAAAGACCCAGAATCTCCAAAGCAATCCTGAGAAACAAAAACCAAGCAGGAGGCATAACTCTCCCAGACTTCAAGAAATACTACAAAGCCACAGTCATCAAAACAGTGTGGTACTGGTATCAAAACAGACAGACAGACCAATGGAACAGAATAGAGAACCCGGAAATAAACCCTGACACCTATGGTCAATTCATCTTTGACAAGGGAGGCAAGAACATCAAATGGGAAAAAGAAAGTCTATTTAGCAAGCATTGCTGGGAAACCTGGACAGCTGCATGAAAATCAATGAAATTATAACACCTTCTCACACCATGCATGAAAATAAACTCAAAATGGCTGAAAGACTTAACCATAAGACAGGACACCTCCAAACTCCTGGAAGAGAACATAGGCAAAACATTCTCTGACATCAACCTCATGAATATTTTCCCAGGTCATTCTCCCAAGGCAACAGAAATAAGAGCAAAAAGATCGCCATGTAAATCTAAGTTGTGTCTGATAAGCCACAACTAAGAATAGATTTACAAGGAGATCCTGCTGAATAGCATTGAGAACTTTGTCTAGATACACATGTTGCAACAGAACAAAGGGTGGGGGAAAAATGTAATTGTAATGTATACATGTAAGGATAACCTGACCCCCTTGCTGTACAGGGGGAAAATAAAAAAGTTATTAAAAAATATAAATTAAGATATATTAAAAAAAAGAAATAAGAGCAAAAAGAAAACAGAGGGATCTAATCAAACTGACAAGTTTTTGCACAGCAAACGAAACCCAAAATAAAACAAAAAGACAACTTACAGAATGGGAGAAAATAGTTTCAAATGATGCAACGGACAAGGGCTTAATCTCTAGAATATACAAGCAATTTATACAACTCAACATCAAAAAAACTAACAACCCAATTGAAAAATGGGTGAAAGTCCTAAACAGACATTTCTCCAAGGAAGATATAGAGATGGCCAACAAGCACATTGTTGACTTTCTAAGACTTTTAATAGAGGTAATGACATCTCAGAAATATTCTTGTCATATTATTTGTCTAATCAATAATTTTATTCTGTGTCAGCATATTTCAATCAATACCCATCCTTAAATTCAATTCTCTAAATCTATTACTTACCTTTAGTATAATGGTAACTTGACGAAGAGAACATTGCCTCCTGGATCCAGAATAATGATATAATTCAGCCAGATTTAGAGACAGAGGTGAGAGGAAGGGAGGTTTCAGGGCTATTCCAAGTTATACTATGAAACCTGAGATTTTTGCATTAGTGAATATTGGACATTTTCTTTTCCTTGGGTTTCTTGAGACAAATTTTTTTCCTCCAACAACTGATGTGCAACTAACCCCCTATACATTTATGCTGGATGTATCAGTATGTCTGGTGACTTTCTATCTATAGTCAGATAGCATAATGTTTTCAGCATTTTGAAATCAAAAGAGACAAATAGTGAAGAATAACAAATTAGAGGATAATTCATTAAAAAATACTTTGAGTTCTGGTAGACAATTCCTCCTATTAAACTGTGATAGGTGAGAAAATTTGTTGGTAGTTCACAAAGCAACACTTTGATTTTAATATTTACATATCTATAACTGAATTAGAAAATATGTGGATATGTGTTTGCATAATCAGTACAAGAAAACCACAATTTAATGTTGAGATTATTAATGTGTGGTTGCCAAACAGTGTCAGTATGAACTGCGAAATTGTTAGAAATGCAAATTATCAAGCCCTACCCTAGACCTCCTGAATCAGTAACTCTGGGAGTAAGGCCCAGCAATCCATTTTAACAAGCCCTTCCAGGTGATTTGAGCATGTGCTAAAGTTTGAGATCCACTGATTTGATGAATATAATTGTTTAGGATAAGGCTAAATTAAAAAATCTATGAATATGAAAAATATCACAAATATTTAAACTAGGAAAGTTTAAATATAGTGCTCTCCTGTGTAGAAATGTAGTAACTATGATTTGGCAAGAATTTAGTGGACAGCAAATGAACAAATAAAGAGGAAATGAAGGAAGGAAGAAATGGGGATTAGTGAAAACAAACATGTATCCAAAGGACCATTTGGAAGATCCACTATCAAAATGATTAGTAAAAGATAGTTTGGGATTATTTTGCCTAATGTTGACTGTCTGGACCTCATCACTACAAATAATCTGATTAAACACCATAGAGAAGAAAGAATCTGACTTTAGGGTTCAAACACAGAAGAACTTCCCAGATTGCATAAATTAATGGACACTTTGTTTTTTAAAACACTAAATGTCCAAAAGCAAATTAGTGTTATTTGGGTCAGAAAAGCCTGCCTTAGTTTTGTTTGTTTGTTTGTTTGTATTTGGTAGGAATCCAGTTTGGACATTCTTTATGCCACTATCTTTAATCAGGGAATTTGTGCAAATCTCAAGGGATCATACACTCCTTTACAGAAAATGACAAAGATAGTTATTTCAGCCCTCATATGCAAAGAAAATGTAAAATTCTTGTATTTTTTAAAATAAGACTTGACAAATTTTATCATGTAAGTGCCTACTATTTAACTTAAAAATTATTTAACAAAGTAATTTTGGGACATAGAGCATATTAACATTAAGGAAATAAATGTCTATCATGGCATTTGTGGCATATGTGGGACACTATAATATGAAATACCTGGAATGGCATCTCAGAATGAGAAAGAAGAGAAATTAGGGTACGATTACAATTTTTTTTTGTCTTTTCTAGGGCTGCACCCATGGCATGTGGAGGTTCCCAGGCTAGGGGTATAATTGGAGTTGCAGCTGCCAGCCTATGCCAGAGCCATAGCAATGCGGGATTTGAACCATGTTTACAACCTACACCAGTGCCAGATCCTTAACCCACTGAGCAAGGCCAGGGATTGAACCTGCAACCTCATGGTTCCTAGTCAGATTCGTTAACCACTAAGCCACAATGGAAACTCTGAGGGTACAGTTATATATGTAGAGATACTGGCAAAAATTCTCCAAAGTCAAAACCAATGTAAGGGACAAAAAATAATTATCCTTCTACCTTTCTGAGTTCTTAGAGGTCCCTGTAATGAAAGATAGACTGACAAGAGATAAACAAAGAGAAATTTACTAACATGAACACCATGTATGGGTGATGATACCTAGGAAAAATAAGTAACTCAAATAAGTGGCTTTAGAATTTAGGATTAAACACCATCTTGATAAGGAATGGAAAAAGGGATGTAAAACTCATAGGAAAAAGTATGTAATTTTTAGGAAAGATGAATAGGTCCTTAGAAGAATATATAGGAGATATGATAGTTTATGACAAAGTTTGAGTGTGGTGTCAACTTCTGATCTGTTTCTGTGATGAGTCAATTCCCCTGACTGATGAAAATCCCAGCGAGGGTATCTATGACAATGGAGTTTCTTTTGGGAGATCTGTCTTTAGGCAGATGAGGGGAATTCAGAGAATGTGTCTCCATGAATTTTCTGTTTATCAAGTGTCTCCAACTTAAAATTAATTAATATACCTAACAGCATACTTTGAGGTAGCATGTTCTGTTCTCCTTCATCAACAAATTATATTTCTAAGAATCTCAAAAACCTAAAGCAAAGTAAATACACCTAGGCACATCATAGCTACACTGCTGAAAACCAAAAGTTAAAAAAATTGAAGCAGTCAGAGAAAAAAGTAACATATAGGGAAGAACAAAGCTGATAATTACAGTAGATTGCTTAACATAAAGTAAGCCAAAAGTCAATAAAATGAAATGTTGACCGAATAAAGAAATAAAACTACTTGCCAACTGAGACTTATGACCAAGAAAAGCCTCTTTAAAAAATAAAGATAAAGATAAAATAAATAATTTCCCAGACTAAAGACACAAACTGAGGGAATTCATCACCAGCATCCTACACTACAAGAAATATTAAATTAAGTTTTACACTCAGAAAGAATATGACATAACTGGAAATCTGTCTCTATACAAAGGAATGAATTAGAACTGGAAATGGTAAAAATGTGAGTAAACATAAAAAAAACTCCTCTTATTTTTAACCCCTACAAATATTATTGATATTCCAAAACAAAGAAAATAGTAAAAAAAAATGTAACCTATGTGAAATATATGACAAATAATAGTATAACTGGTAGAAGGGAGAAAATAGAATATATTGTTGTAATATTCTTACTGCATGCAAAAAATGGTATATTATTATTATTTGAAAGTAACTATGTTAAGTGAAAAATGCATATTATAAAATGCAGGACAACAGTTAAGAAATGAAAGAGCAATATATAGCTAATAAGAATATAGTGAAGACAAAATGAAATTAGAAAAATAATTTAAAAAATAGCAGGAAAAGAGAAAGAAATAAAGAACAGATGGGGCACTAGATAGGAGATAGCAAGATAACAAATTTAAGTCCGACAATACCAATAAGTATATTTAATGCAAATGGTCTAAATACTACAATTCAAGGGTAAAGATGGTCAATTTAGATAAAAAGGGACCCAAATATATGCTATCCTTAAAAAATATACTTTAAATATAAAGGAATAGACAGATTACAAGTAAAAGGAGGCAAAATATATACTTCAGATTCCAGATATATGTGACATCATATGGCATTTGGTTTTCTATTTTATGATATCACTTATATATGGAATCTAATATATGGCACAAATGAATCTTTCCACAGAAAAGAAAATAATGGACTTGGAGAATAGACTTTTGGTTGCCAAGGGGAAGGGGGAAGGAGTGGGATGGATTGAAAGCTTGGGGTTAATACATACAAACTATTGCTTTTGGAGTGGATTAGCAATGAGATCCTGCTGTGTAGCACTAATAGGTATGTCTAGTTACTTATGATGGAGCATGATAATGGGAGAAAAAAGAATGTATACATATATGTGTAATTGGGTCACCATGCTGTACAGTAGAAAAAATTGTATTGGGGAAATAACAATAAAAAGTTAAAAAATATATATGTACTTTATAGCACTAATCTAAAGAAAAATAAATATTAACAGAAATAAAGAAACTGCAAGGTGAAAAAAATGGTCAATTAAATCAGAAAGATAGAGGTGTGATGAAAATGGTGGAGGAATAAGACATGGTGCTCTCTTTCTCACACAAATACACCCCTCCTCAAAAATCATCATGTAGAATCATTCCCACAGAATATTCACTGAATGCTGGCAGAAGAACTCAGACTTCCAAAAAGGGTAAGAGACCCTCCACAGAACTGAATAGAACAAAAATTTAAAAAAAGGAGAGAGAGAGAGAAGAGAAAAAGAGGAAGCAGGATGGCACCAGCACTTCAGAGAGGGAGTTGTGAAAGGGGGAAGGAATCCACATCCTAGGAGGCTGCCTCACTGATGGGGAGATCAGCTGGAATGTAGGAGGATCCTCAAAGCCTGGGATAAAAGCACAGCAGTGGACTCAGCAGGACAAAAAAGAGTGCCACACACTCTATCAGTACCACTGCCTGAGGCACCACAGCCTGAGACACTCATTTGGGGGCTGGGTGCTGAGACTTAGGCTACAGAGATCAATTACAGGGAGAAAACTAGGGTTGGCTCTGTGGAAACAGCCAGATGGGGCTGGGGAGTGGTGCAATACAGCTGAGGGAATGAAGGGGGAGGCCTGGGCTCTCATTGTTGGGAAGAGCAAGAGGAGGAGGGAAGGGAAAGACCTAGGAATTTTTTTCTCTATGAACATGTAGGCTCTTGTGCTGTGAAGACACTCTTGCACAGCCTCTGGATCCTCATGCAAACTACCACAACAATTTTGGACTTGTGAGCTGGTTTAAACTTGCCAACATTAAATGTCTAGTGCACGGGCCCCAGACACCTCAGGGGTTGCCACCACAAGAGCCCTGCAACTGAACACTGCCTATCACTCTCACTACCCTGCTAATGCACAAACCTCATTTTTGCCCCTGCCAAAAGTTCTGGACATCACCTCCACTCCCTGATGGTCACTGCCACAGCCCAGTGCCTTGCAACCAGAAGCACACTGCTGTACCCACCTCCATTTGGATCCTTGCCACAGCCAAGGGATCAGTGAACAAGACTACAATAAATAAATGCTCTCCCTAGACTTACAGAATAAGAAAAATATAAGCAAAATGAAGCACAAGAACCATTCCAAGTTAAAAGAAAAGGAGAATTCTTTTGAAGTAGCAAAAAATGACACTAATAGACATGGCATTCAAAAGGGAGTAATGAAAACACTGAAAGAATTAAGAATGGATATCAATAGTAATGAAGATTATTTTTAAAAGGAACTAGAAAATATAAGGAAGAGCCTAGAAAATTTAGAAAACTCATTTGCTGAGACAAAAGTTGAGTTAAAGGCACTTGAACAGCAGAATAAATAATGCAGAAGAATGAAAAAGTGACTTGGAAGTTAGAATTGTACTTTAACAAAAAAATCAGAAAGACAACAATTATAATAAAACCTAAGATAGGATATGAAGCAACTTATGACAGTTCTTCTAAGTGTATGAAAGAAAAATGATAGAATGGCAAGGAGAAACGACAGTTCCACAATTACAGTGGGAGATTTTCAACACTTTTTACTCAATAATAGATAAAACATATTGACAAACTTAAAAAAAAAAACTGCAGCATAATAATGCTTTTACTTAATGCTGAAAAATTATTCTAACCACTTTTAGTCAACATTACTGGAGGTCATGGTCATTTCAATAAGTGAAGAAAAAGAAAGAAAAGACCAATGTAAACAAATATATATATATGTGTATATATATATATATATATATATATATATATAGTAAAATAAAAAATATATCTTCATTCACAGCTCTCTTGATTATCCATACAGAAAGTCCAAAATATACATTTACTGAAAAGCTTCTAAAACCAAGAAATTATAAGCAAGCAAAGCCATAGATATATAGCTGATGTAAATAATTTGTTGAAATGAATAATTAAAAACGATAATTTACAAAATAGTATACATATACAATAGCATCAAAATACATGATATTCTTCTTATCAATTTAACAAAACATATTTGAGACTTGCACATTAAAATTACATTTCTGAATAATGATATATTATTGTTTGAAAGACTCAATATTAAGATATTTCTTCCTCTGAAATTGATTTAGAGTCAATGCAATATCCCTCAAATTCAAATAAAAATTATTTCATAGTAATTAACAAATTTATTCTAAAATTTAAATAAAAACACCCAAGATTTAGCATAGTCCATACGATGTGAAAAAAGAAGAAAAATCTAGACACTTATACTACCTGAGTTAAATACTTATAAAGCTAGGTTAATAAAAACAACATGGTATTGGCATAAGAATAATCATATAGATCAATGGAACAGATAAGAGTCCTGAAATAGACTCATACATACCTTGCTAATTAATTTTAGACAAATATGGAAAGGTAATTCAGTGGGAAGGAATAATCTATTTAACAAAGAGTGTTGCTATAGTTTGATATCTATATGGAAAAATAATTAATTTTGATAATATAAAAATTGATATCGTGAAACATAGACCTGAACATAAGAGAAAAAACTATGAAAATTCTAGAAGAAAATATAAGAAACTCTTTGTGACCCTGGGTTAGCCGATGATTTCCTAGATAGAATATAAAAAGCATGAACCCTGAAAAAAATATTGACACTTTAAATTTAATAATAAAGAGATTCCATAAAAGATACTCAAGAAAATAAAAACGAACACAAACTGAAAAAATTTTCAAAATATATTCTGATAAGACTCACGTACAGAGTTTGTAAGGAAATTTTACAACTCAATAAGATAACCAACTAGAAATATGAACATAAACTTTGAATCAAAATTTCTTCAAGGAAGATACAAGAGTAGGTATAAAGACAGGAAAAATTAGTTATAAAGACATGAAAGCTAAATATCATTGGCCATTAGGAAAATACAATTTAAAACAGTAAGCATATACCTATATAAATACATTAGAATAATTAAAATTTAAAACAAAAAAACCTGAATATATCAAGATTTGCAGTAGTGGGGCAAATGTAACACTGAAATATTCCCAATGAGAATGTAAAATGATATAACCCTTTAGAAAACAGTTGAATAGTCTCTTAAGTTAAATACAGACATAAAATCCAGAAAATTCATTTCTAGATATTTCCCCAAGATAAATGAATAAATAAGTGTAGAAAAATGTTTTTAGCAGCTTTATTCATAATAGCCAACTTTTGGGAACAGCTCAGATATCTGGCATCTGGTGAAGAGTAACTAAGTTGTGGTGTGACCATACAATGAAATACCTCTCAAAAATAAAAATACATGAAGCAACATAGATGAGTATTGAAATCATTATGCTAAGTGAAAGAAGCATGTCACAAATGACTTAATATGTATGATTTCCTTTAAATGAAAATTTTTAGAAGGGAAAACTAAGACAAAAAAGAATCATGAAAGATTGGCAAGGGCTGGATTTTGTAGGAGAGGACTGACTGAAAGTTGCATTTGGGAATTTTGGGGAAGGATGAAAATGCTCTATATCTTAACTGTGGTGGTGGGTACATGACTCTGTACAGTAACCAACACTCATGAATTGTACAATTGGAAAGAATGAATTTCATTTTATGTAAAGTACACCTCATAAAAATAGAATAATTCAAATAAAATCAAATATTTACAATTCTCAACTCAATTATCTATTAATGTTTGACTCATCTTCTGAAACATCAAAATTGGCAGAAGTGAAGTAGCAACTACTCTCTTTGGGCACATGTTCCAGTTTGTAGCAGTCCCTAATGATTCCTATTGTTCCCCAAATTGAGGGAAATTTTTAGAAAATTATATATATTTACCCATGTATTTATCAAAAGTGGAAAAAATGAAAGATAATCTGAAATGGCTTTATGTTTTTCTTTATGGTAATGGATTCCATTCATTTTGTTTAATCTGTATTCTGTTTCATTCAGTCATTTACATTTTCTGTCTGGCCCTTATAGGTATTGGAATATTCTGGCCCTGTCACAGAGTAAATTATAAAGCATCTAGCTTATTAATTGTATTTTATTTTCCTCTGAAAGACTCCATCAGATCATCTTCAGACACATCTTTAATGTTGTTACTTTCTGTCTTGCCAGAAGAAAAAAATGACTCCTCAGGCTTGAGTTGATCCTTCTATATATAAAACACTACCTGCAAATCAAACTAATTCATTATGATTATTGTTCTTATTAAATCTTTAAGATCATTTAAGATATCATGAGTTATTTATACATGTGAAAGGAATCACTCACTAAAATCCAGGAAGCACAACAAATATCTTAGAAACTCAAGAAGGAACACCCCAAGATACATATTAATCAAATTGACCAAAGTTAAAGAAAAAAGAAAATATTGAAAGCAGCTGGGGAAAAGCAAAAAATAACATATAAGTGAACTCTGATAAGGTTACCAGATTATTTTTCAGCAGAAATCTGCAGGCCAGAAAGAAGAGATATGATACACTTAAAGTGATGAAAGGAAAAAAATCCAACAAAAATCTAACCAGCAAGGATATTATTATTCAGATTTGGAGAGATCAAAAGCATTATAGATAGCAAAGGCTAAGAGAATTCAGTACCACTTAACCAGCTTTACAACGAATACTAAAAACTTCTCTAGGTGGAAAAGAGAAATAAGATGATCGAAAGTGAGAAGGCTCACTGAAAAAGGCAAATATATAGTAATGTTAGGAAATCATCCACACACAAATATGATACCAAAACCAGCACTCATGAGAAGAGGAGCATACAAATGCAGGATACTAGAGATCCATTTTTCAATTAAGAGACCAGCAACTTAAAACATTCCTATATTCTTATATATATATGGACTCCCATACCAAAACCTCATGGTAACAACAAACAACAAACCTACAATAGACATACACATATAAATAAGAAAAAGCAATCCCAATGCAACATTAAAGATAGTCATCAAACCTTAAGAAAAGAGAGCAGGAGATGAAGGGAAGAAAAAAGACCAACAAAAGCAAATCCAAAAGAATTAACAAAAAGGCAGTAAGAACTTACATATCAATAACAACCATAAATGAAACTGGACTAAATACTCCAACAAAAAGACATAGGCTGGCTGAAAGGATAAAAAAACAAGACCCACATATATGCTGTCTACAAGGGACCCACTTCAGTTCAAAGGACACATACAAAATGAAAATGAGAGGATGGAAGAAAATATTCAACACAAATGGTAATCAAAAGAAAGCTGGAGTAGCAATGCTCATATCAGAAAAAATAAACTTCAAAGTAAAGAATGTTACGAGACAAAGAAGGAAATAAGACAACTGATAAATTGACAACTGTGTTATTGTCAATCAACAACTTTTTATTGTCAATTTCTCCTTTTAAGGAGAACACAATAATCGCAGGGACTTTAACACCACACTTACAGCAATGGGCTTATCATCCAGGTTGAAAATCAAAAAGAAAACACATGCCTTAATGCTGCATTAGACCAGATGGACTTAATAGATGTTTATAGATTTTTTCCATCCAAAAGAAGCAGCATACACATTCTTCTCAGGTGCACACAGAACATTCCCTAGGATCAATCACAAAAATCAATTGAAATCATACCAAGCATCTTTTCTAACCACAACACTCTAAGACTAGAATTCAATGACAAAAAAACTAAAAAACACGAACATGTGGAGACTAAACAACATGCAACTAAACAACCAACAGTTTAATGAATAAATTAAAGAGGAAATTTAAAAATATCTACAGACAAGTGACAATGAAGACACAATGATCTAAAACCTATGGGATTCAGGAAAACTGTTCTAAGAGGGAAGTTTATAGCAATATAAGCCTGCATCAGGAAAAACAAAAAAATCTCAAACAACCTAACATTACATCTAAAACAACTAGAGAAAGAAGAAGAATTAAACCCAAAGTGAGTAGAAGGAAAGAAATCATAAAGACCAGAGCAGAAATAAATGTAATAAAAATGAAGAAAACAATTGAAAAGATTGATGAAATTAAAAGTTGATTCTTTGAAAAGATCAACTAAATTGATGAATACTTAGCTAGACACCTCAAGAAAAAATGAGAGAGGACTCAAATCAAGAAAATTAGAAATAAAAAAGAAGTTACAATGGACATCACAGAAATACAAAGGATCATAAGAAACAAGCCTAGAACCAGTGGATAATCTACAAGCCTAAAACAAGTGGACAAAGTCTTATAGAGGTACAATCTTCCAAGGCTAAATCAGGAAGAAATAGAAAAGATAAACGGACAAATCACAAGTACTGAAATTGACACTGTGATTTAAAAACCTCCAACAAACAAAGGTCCAGGACCAGATGGCTTCACAGATGAATTTTATTAATTAGAGAAGAGTTAATACCTATTCTTGTGAAATTCTTCCAAAAAAGTGCAGAGGAAGGAACTCTCCCAAACTCATTCTTTAAGGCCACCATCACCCTGATACCAAAACCAGACAGAGATATCACAAAAAAGAAAATTATAGACAAATGTCACTGATGAACCTAGATGCAAAAATCATCAATAAAATACTGTCAAACCAAATCCAGCAATACACTAAAGGGATCATCACCATGATCAAGTGAGACTTATCCCAGGGATGCAAGTATATTTCAATATCTGCAAATGAATGAGTGTGATACAACACATGAACAAATTGAAGAATAAAAATCATATGATCCCTAAATAAATGCAGAAAAAGGTTTTGATAAAATCCAAGACATATTACTGATTAGAAAAAAAACATCTCCAGAAAGTATGCATAGAGGGAACCTACCTCAACATAATAAAAACTGTATATGACAAACCCACAGCTAACATCATTCTCAATGGTGAAAATCTGAAAGAATTCCTGCTAAGATCAGGAACCAGAAAAATGAATGTCCATTCTCACTATTTTTATTCAACATTGTTTTGGAAATCCTAGCCATGACAATTAGAGAAGAAAAATAAATTAATAAATCCAAATTGGAAAGGAAGAATTAAAACTATCTTTATTTGCAGATGACATGATGCTATATATAAAAAATCCTAAACATGCTACCACAAAACAATTAGATCTCATCAATGAATTTACAGGATACAAAATTAATACACATAAATCAATGACATTTCTATATACTAAAAATGAAAGGTCAAAAAGAGAAATTAGCAAAACAATCGCATTTACTAACCCTTTAAAAAAATTCCTAGGAATAAATCTACCAAAAGTGACTAAAGACTTGTACACTGAAAACTATAAGATGCTGCTAAAAGAAATCAAAGATGACACAAACAGATGGAAAAACATACCATGCTCTTGGAATGGAAGAATCAGTATTGTCAAAATGACATAGTACCCAAGGCAATCTACAGATTCAGTGCAAACTCTATCAAACTAGCAATGGCATTTTTCACAGAAATAGACCCAAACATTTTAAATTTATATGGAAAAAGGGAGTTCCCACTGTGGCTCAGTGGTAATGAACCTGACTAGTATCCATGGGGAGGCAGGTTCAATTCCTGGAACTGGTCAGTTTGTTAAGGATATAGTATTGCCATGAACTGTGGTGTAGGTTTTAGGCACAGCTGTTAACTTGGCATTACTATGCTTGTGGTGGAGGCTGGTAGTGTATATACAATTCAACCCCTAGCCTGGAACTTCCATATACTGTGGGCACAGACCTAAAAAATCTAAATAAATAAATAAATAAATAAATAAATATTGTATGGAAATATAAAGGACCCCAAATAGCCAAAGCAATACTGAGAAAGAAAAATGGAACTGGAAGCATCAAGTTTCCTGACTTCAGACTATACTCCAAAGGTCCAATCATCAAAAACAGTATGGTATTGACACAAAACAAGAAAAATAGATTAATGGAACAGGATAGAAAGCCTAGACATAAACCAAAGCACGTATGGATAATTAATCTATGACAAAGAAGGCAAAAATATATAATGGAGAAAAAAATTCTCTTCAATAAGTGATTCTTGGAATACTGGATACTATATGCAAAAAAAATCAAATTAGAACACTAGCACCATACAAAATAGAAAACTCAAAATGAATTAAAATCCTAAATGTAAAACCAGATACTATAAGATTCTTAGAGGAAAACATAGGCTGAACACTTTCTGATATAAACTGCAGCAAAATCTTCTTAGATACATGTCCTAGAGTAATGACAATAAAAACAAAAATAAACAAATGGGACCTAATTAAACTTAAAAGTTTTTGCACAGTGAAGGAAGCCATAAACAAAATGAAAACACAACACATAGCATGGGAGAATATACTGGCAAATGAAGGAACTGGCAAAGAATTATTCTTCAAAGTATACAAACACTTCCTGCAGCTCAATATATACTAATAAATAAATAAATAAATAAAAACAAAAACTACCCAATCAAAAATGAGCAGAGGCTCTAGATAGACATTTCTCCAAAGAAGACATACAGATGGGCAAAAACCACATGAAAATATGCTTAACATCCTTAATTATTAGAGATATTCAAATCAAAACTGCTGTGTGGTACCACCTTACACGAGGCAGAATGGCCATCACTAAAAAGTCTGCAAACAGTAAATGCTAAAGAGGGTGTGGAGAAAAGAGGGTGTTGGTAGGAATGTAAATTGGTGCAATCATTATGGTGAAACTTATGGAGGTTCCTCAAAAAAAACTAAAAATAGACCTACCACATGATCCAGCAATCCCACTCCTGGGCATTTATCTGGAAAAAAACCATAATTCCAATAAATGCTTGCACCCCAATATTCATTGCAGCACTATTTATAATAGCCAAGACAGGAAGGAAATGTAAATGTCCATCAAGAGAGGAATGGATAAAGATGTGGTACATAATAACAATGGAATACTACTTAGCCATACAAAAGAATGAAATAATGCAATTTACCACAGCATGGATGGCCCTAGAAGCTATCATACAAAGTTAAGTTATACCGTGAAAGACAAAAATCACGTGATATCACTTATATATGGAATCTAAGTGATACAAAGGAACTAAAGAAAGGATAAAAATGAACTTATTTGCAGAACAGAAACATACAGACTTTGAAAAACTTATTATCAAAGGGGAGAGTTAGGGGGATGGAAGGGATGGATTCGTGGTTTGGGATTGGCATATGCACACTGAGGTATAAGGATTGGCCATTGAAGACATAATGTATTGCATAGAGAACTCTACCCAATATTCTGTGATAATCTATATGGGAAAAGAATCTGAAAGAGAATGTATATATGTATATGTATGACTGAATCACTTTTTTGTACAGCATAAATTATCACAACCTTGTAAATCAACTATAAGTGAATAAAACAAAAAAATTAAAAATTCTTTCAGGGAACTTAAACAGCAAATTCAAGTAGAAGTAATATCTCTCAATTATGCTGGGCTCTTGTCCATGATTTTTTTTTGTTGTTGAAAGAATGGACCCCCTCTTTTGACTCTGGACATTCAGGATTTCCATACTCATTGAGAAATGTGAACATAACTTACTACTCTATTTTTATATGTAGTATTAATTCAAGTATAGTTAATTTACAATGCTATACAAATTCCTGTTGTACAGTAAAGTGGCACAGTCACAAATATATATACATTCCTTTGCTAATGTTATTTGCCATCATAGTCTATCCCAAGAGAATGGATATAGTTCCCTGTGCTACATAGTAGGTCTCATGGCTTACCTATTCTAAACGTAATAGTTTGCATATAATAATCCCAAAACTCCTAGTCCATCCCATTCCTTCACCATCCCCCTTGATAATCACAAGTCTGTTTTCTACATCTGTGAGTCTGTTTCTGTTTTGTAGATAGATTTATCTGTGCCATAATTTAGATTCCACATATAAGTGTTATCATATGTTGTCTTTCTCTTTCTGACTTACTTCATTTATGGTGAGAATTTATAGTTGCATCCATGATGTTGCAAATGACATTCTTTCATTCTTTTTATGGCTGAGTAGTATTCCATTGTGTATATGTACCACAACTTCTTAATCCATTCATCTGTCAATGTTGTTTCCATGTCTTGGATACTATGAATAGTGCTGAAATGAACATAAGGCTGCATGTACTTTTTTGAATGAAGTTTTGTCTGTATATATGATCAGGAGTGGGATTGCTGAATTATATGGTAGTTCTATAAGTAGTTTTCTGAGAAACCTCCATACTTTTTTCCATATTGGCTGTGCCAATTTACATTCTCACTAACAGTGTAGGAGACTTCTGTTTTCTTCATACACTTTAGCATTTGTTATATGTATCCTTTTTTTTTTCCTTTTTGTCCTTTTAGGGCCACACCTGTGGGAAAAAGTCTTTTCAGCAAGTATTGCTGGGAAACCTGGACAGCTGCATGCAAATCAATGAAACTAGAACACACCCTCACACCATGCACAAAAATAAACTCAAAATGGCTGAAAGACTTAAATATAAGACAGGACACCACCAAACTCCTGGAAGAGAACATAGGCAAAACATTCTCTGACATCAACCTTACAAATGTTTTCTCAGGTCAGTCTTCCAAAGCAATGGAAATAAGAGCAAAAATAAACCAATGGGACCTAATCAAGCTGACAAGCTTTTGCACAACAAAGGAAACCAAAAAGAATACAAAAAGACAATATACAGAATACGAGAAAATAGTTTCAAAGGATGCAACCGACAAGGGCTTAATCTCTAAAATATACAAGCCACTTACACAACTCAACAGCAGAAAAGCCAACAACCCAATGAAAAAATGGGCAAAAGACTTGAATAGACATTTCTCCAAAGAAATATACAGATGGCCAACAAGAACATGGAATATTGCTCAAGCTCCCTGATTATTAGAGAAATGCAAATGAAAACTACTATGAGATACCACTTCACACCAGTCAGAATGGCCATCATTTATAATTCCAGACATAGAGAGTGCGAGGAGAAAAGGGAAGTTTCCTGCACTGTTGGTGGGAATGTAAACTGGTACAACCACTATGGAGAAGAGTATGGAGGTACCTTAGAAAACTATACATAGAACTTCCATATGATCCAGCAATTCCACTCTTGGGCATATATCTGTACAAAACTTTCTTTGGAAAAACACATGCACCAGCATGTTCATTGCAGCACAATTCACAATAGCCAAAACATGGAACCAACCCAAATGTCCATTGACAGATGATTGGATTAGGACAATGTGGTATATATACACAATGGAATACTACTCAGCCATAAGAAGGAATGAAATAATGTCATTTGCAGCAACATGGATGGAACTAGAGACTCTTATGCTGAATGAAGTCAGCAAGAGAAAGACACATATCAAATGATATCACTTATATCTGGAATCTAATATATGGCTCAAATGAAACTCCACAGAAAAGAAAATCATGGACTTGGAGAATAAACTTGTGGTTGCCAGGGAGGGAGGAGGAGGGAGTGGTGTGGATTGGGAGCTTGGGGTTAATAGATGCAGACTATTGCCTTTGGAATGGATTAGCAATGAGATTCTGCTGTGTAGCACTGAGAACTATGTCTAGTCACTTATGATGGAGTATGATACTGTGAGAAAATAGGATGTATACATGTTTGTGTGTCTCGGTCACCATGCTATACAGTAGAAAAAAATTGTGTTGGGGAAATAACAATTAAAAAATTTAAAAAATAAAATAAAATGTTTAGGATGATTAAAAAAACAAAATTTAAGAGCATAAAAATTATTTCAAGATTCTCCTGTAATGGTATGAAACTAGAACTCAAACACAGGGAACTAAATGAGGAAGGACTGACTACATAGAGAATAAACAACATGCTAGTAAACAAAAAATGGTGGGTCAACAAGGAAATCAAAAACAATGAAAAGTCTATTTTTTTTCCATTTTATGTTCTTGCCTCCTGCTTGTTCCAAAATAGTGGGAAGGCTTTTAGCTTTTCTCCATTGAGTACTATATTTGCTGTGGGTTTGTCGTAAATGGCTTTGATTATGTTAAGTTATATTCCCTCCATACTGTCTTTGGTAAGAGTTTTGATCATGAACGGATGTTGGACTTTGTCAAGTGCTTTTTCTGCATCTACTGAGATGATCATGTGGGTTTTTGTCTTTTGTTATGTGGTGTATGATGTTGATTGATTTGCATATGCTGAACCATCCTTGTGAACCTGGGATGAACTCCACTTGGTCCAGGTGTATGATCTTTTTTATATACCAATGGATTCAGTTGGCTAAAATTTTGTTGAGAGTTTTTTGTCTGTATTCATCAAAGATATTGCCCTATAGTTTTCTATTTTGGGGATATCTTTGTCTAGTTTTGGAATTAGGGCAATGGTAGCATCATAGAATGTCTTTGGGAGTGTTCCTTCTCCTTACACATTTTGGAAAAGTTTAAGAAGGATGTGTATAATATCTGCTTTGTATGTTTGGTAGAATTCACCTGTGAAGCCATCTGGTCCTGGACTTTTATTTGTAGGGAGTGTTTTTATGACATATTCAATTTCATTTCTAGTGATCGGTCTGTTTAGTTGATGTATTTCTTCTTGGTTAAGTTTTGGCATGCTGTAAGTCTAGAAAGTTGTCCATTTCTTCCAGATTGTCAAATATGTTGTCATATAATTGTTCATAGTATTCTCTTATTTTTTTTTTTTGAATCTGTCGTGATTTCTCCTTTTACATTTCTTATTTTGTCTATTTGGGTTCTTTCTTTCCTCTTCTTAGTGAGTCTAGCCAGAGGTTTTATTTACCTTTTCTAAGAACTAGCTCTTGGTTTTATTTGATTTTATTGATTTTTTCTATTGTTTTTTGAATATATTTTATTGATTTCCTTTTTGATCTTTATGATTTCCTTCCTTCTACTGACTTTAGGTTTTGTTTTTTCTTCTTTTTCTTTTTTTTGTTTTGTTTTGTTCTGTTTTTTGTCTTTTTGTCTTTTTTTTTGTTGTTGCTGTTGTTGCTATTTCTTGGGCCGCTCCCGTGGCACATGGAGGTTCCCAGGCTAGGGGTTGAATCGGAGCTGTAGCCACCGGCCTATGCCAGAGCCACAGCAACGCGGGATCCGAGCCGCGTCTGCAACCTACACCACAGCTCATGGCAACGCCGGATTGTTAACCCACTGAGAAGGGCAGGGACCAAACCCGCAACCTCATGGTTCCTAGTCGGATTCGTCAACCACTGCGCCAGGACGGGAACTCCAAAAGTTTCCTTTTTTTTTTTCAGCCTTTTTTTTGGCTATTTCTTTGGGCCGCTCCCGCTGCATATGGAGGTTCCCAGGCTAGGGGTCCAATCGGAGCTGTAGCCACCGGCCTACACCAGAGCCACAGCAACGCGGGATCCGAGCTGCATCTGCAACCTACACCACAGCTCACGGCAATGCCGGATCATTAACCCACTGAGCAAGGGCAGGGACCGAACCTGCAACCTTATGGTTCCTAGTCGGATTCATTAACCACTGCGCCACGACGGGAACTCCTGTTTTTTCTTCTTTTTCTAATTCATTTTGGTGGTGGGTTAAGTTGTTGATTTGAGATCTGCATTTGTGGCATCCCATAGATTTGGAATGGTTGTGTCTTCATTATCATGTCTCGAGGTATTTTTTAATTTCCTTTTTGATTTCCTCATTGATCCATTGGTTTTTTAGTAGCATGTTGTTTAGTCTCCATGTAGTAGGTTTTTTCTTCATTTCTTTTCCTATGGTTGATTCTTGTTTCATGCGATTTTGGTCAGAGAAGATACTTGAAATAATTTCTATACTCTTAAATTTGTTGAGGTTAGCTTTGTGCCCCAGTATGTGATCAATTCTTGAGAATGTTCCATGACCATTTGAGAAGAATGTGTATTCTGATTTTTTTGGATGTAATGTCCTAAAAATATCCACTAAGTCTAACTTTTTTATTGTGTCCTTTAGGATCTCTGTTGCCTTATTGATTTTCTGTCTAGAGGATCTGTCCATTGTTGTGAGTGGGGTGTTAAAAATCTCCTACCATGATTGTATCCCCATCATATTCTCCTTTTATGTCTGTTAGTATTTGTTGTAGGTATCTGGGGGCTCCTATATTAGGGGACTATGTATTGAAGGTTGTAATATCCTCTTCTTGAATGGATCCTTTAACCATTAAATAGTGTCCTTCTTTGTCTTTCTTTATGGCCTTCTTTTTAAAGTCTATTTTGTCGAATATGAGTATTGCAACTCCTGCTTTCTTCTCTTATCCATTAGCATGAAATATCTTTTCCCATCCCCTCACTTTCAATCCGTATGTGTCCTTTGCCCTAAGGTGAGTTTCTTGTAGGCAGCAAATTGAAAGTTTTTGCTTTTTTATCCAATCTTCCACACTGTGTCTCTTGATAGGAGCATTCAGTGCATTGATATTTAAGGTGATTATTGATAAATATGTATTTTATTTCCATTTTAAACCTTGTTTTCCTGTTGATTCTATGTTTCTCATTTCTTCTTTTTTTGGATTGGAAGGTTTCCATTTATTTTATGCTTGAGTATATTTTCAAATGTTTGGTTTTGATTTGTGGTTGCCTTGTTTTTTAAGCATTAACTTCTTCCTATATCTGCTTTCTTTTGTCTGTTAGTGATTTGGCTCAAACATATCATTAAAATAAAAAAGGAATCTATAGTTTCTTACTTTCCTTACCCACATTGTATGATTTTGATGTCTTTTTTTAACATTTTCATGTTTAGATCTGTATACTGACTTTAGTGATTATTTAAGTGAATGCTTTCCAATTGTGGTTTCTTCCATCCTAATTCTTTTTTCTTTTCTCTCTCTCTTGCTTAATTTAAAGAAGCTCTTTCAATATTTCTTTTAGAATGGGTTTAGTATTGCTGTTCTCTTTTAGCTTTTGTTTGTTGGAGAAATTATTTATTTCCCCTTCTATATTAAATGATATTCTTGCTGGATAGAATATTCTAGGTTGCAAAATTTTTCCTTTTAACACTTTAAATATATCTTGCCACTCCCTTCTGGCCTATAGTATTTCTGTACAGAAATCAGCTGATCACCTTATGGGGATTCCCTTGAAATTAATGCTTTGCTTTGCTCTTGCTGCCTTTAGAATAATCCTCTCTTTAACTTTTACCATTTTTATTATAATATGTCTTGGTGTGGGCCTGTTTGGGCTCAACTTGTTTGGGGCCCTCTGTGCTTCCTGTATCTTGATATCGGTATCCTTTAGATTTGGAAAGTTTTCACCCATAATTTCTTCAAAATATTTTTAATCCCCTTTTCTTTTTTTCTCCTTCTGGAATTCCTATTATATGTAGATTGGCCCACTTTATATTATCCCATAGGTCTCATATTGCTTTCATGTTTTTTCATTGGGTTTTCTGTCTGCTGTTCTGATTGGATGATTTCCATTATCTTATCTTCCACATCACTAATTCATTCCTCTGCATTTTTCATTCTGCTCTTTATTGCCTTTAGCTCAGTTCATATCTCTGCAAATGAATTTTCTAGTTTTTCTTCGTTCCTCCTTACATTTTCTAGTTCCTTTCTAAATGAATCCGCATTACCATTCATATTCTCTCTTAATTCCCTCAGCATTTTCACTATCATCTCCCTTTTGAACTCAAAGTCTGTCAGACTGCAGAGGTCTGTTTCATTGTTGACTGCTTTAGGTGAATTATCCTGTTGCTTTAACAGGTAATGGTTTCTGAGCTTCTTCATCTCGTTGGTGTTTTTCATTTTCTGTGAGTTCGGGGAAACCAAACTGTAGTATTGTAAGGCTACTTCTATACAAAAATATCCCTTTGTATTTTGTGGGGGGTTACTATATATTTTTGCTGTGGGAGTTTGAATATTTGCTGTCTCTTTCTTTGGTGTGAGCATGCTGTTATTCCTAGGATGCTCGGTGTGTGTTCAGAGAGGAGGCAATGGGTAGGGCCAGCAGTCAGTGCCTGGTCATTGGGATCTCAAAAGCAGCAAGGATGTTCAGGAAGGTGTCACAGGATACTCCTAGTTTCAGGGCCCTGGGAAGTGGTACTAAGCGCTAGGCAGATCTTCAATGTGACAAGAGCATTTGGCAGCAGCAGCAGCAGGGTGCGTGAATTTCCAGGGGAGTGAGAGCAACAACAGTAGTGTTCAATTGCAGTGCCCTCCTCTGCGGTGTTTGAAACCACAGGTGGTGCCTGTTCTGGGACCCCTGGTGGGAGCATGCCATTACCATCTCTAAAGTCAGTGATAACTGTGGTGGGTTGCCCTCACCACCTGTAAACCATGCATGAATCAACCCGCCTCACTTTGCCCACATAGGAGATGCTGTACAGGCTTCTGCTGGTTGCAGAATCCTGGGAAGTGACAGAGATCAGGTGTGTGGATTCATCCTGGAATGTTTGGCAGTGCAGCAGCAGGGTGGGTGTGTTCCCAGGGGTGTGAGAACAGCAACAGGTGTTGTTCAGTCACAATGCCCTCCTCTGTGGTGCCCTTTAGGTGAATGGGGCTGCAAGTGATTTTTGTTTAGGTATCCCCAATGGCGGTGGGCCACACCCACCTCTAGAATTGGGGATTACTGCAGCAGTTTGTCCCTGCCACCTGCAGACCATGCAAAAAGCACCCTGTCCAACTTAGCCCATGCAGGAGGTGCTGCACCAGCTGCTCCTAGTTTTAGGGTCTTGGGAAGGTACAGTGACCTAGTGTCTTGTCATTTCCCAGAGCATTTGCAGAATGGGTGTGTTCCCAGGGGAGTGAGAGCGACGGCATATGGTGCTTGGTTGCAGTGCCCTCTTTTTCACTTTTTTCCAACCCCTGAGGTGACTGGGGTCGCAGGTGGAGCCCACTCACAGACCCCAAGTGGTGGTAAGCCACACCTCCCTCTGGTCTCTGAGACAACCACCACAGTCTGTCCCTGCCACCTGTACATTGTGAAAGAGGCACCATGTCACACTTAGCCCCCTGATACCTTTAGCCCACACAAGAGGCCCCTGGCCACTGGTAGCCTGCACAAGAAGTGCCAATCTCCCCTAAATGAGCAAGAAGCTTCTTGCCACCTGTTGCCTGGGCCAGAGCCTCTCCACCCTCTGAGAGCCCAAGATTATGTTCATGCTCCAGTGCAGGGAGTTTCCTATGGCATCCACCCCTCCTCCTTTTGCCCTTCCAAACAATGGTGGCTTGCCTCTTCTGTGGGTCTGGACTTTCTCCTGGGTTCCCTCTGCCATGGTATTCCCTCCTCAGCCTGTAGCGTACCATTCCCCTGCTTGTGGCACACTGCTCCTTAACCCCTTAGGCTGTCTTCACACTGCCACCCCAGTCTTCTCCCTGGGACTGACCTCTGTAGACTAAGTCTCAGTGCCAAGCCCCTGCCTGAGCATCTCAGGTTGTGGTGTCCAGGCTGGTGGCTCAGATGATCTGTGTGGCTAACTCTGCTTTGCTGTTCTCAGTCCAGCTGATGCACTTTTCTTGGCAGCTTTGAGGTCCTGCCAACTCGGCTGATCTTTCCATCAGTTAGGTGCCTTCCCAGGATGTGGGTTCCTTTTCTCTTTCACAGCTCCCTCTCAGGAATGCTAGTCCTATCCTGATTCCTTTTCTGCTTCTCTCTTTTTTTTGTTCTACCCAGTTATGTCAAGAATTTCTTGCTCTTTTTGGAGGTTTAAGTTCTTCTGCCAGCATTCAGTTGATGTTCTGTGTGAGTCATTTTACATGTAGATGTGTTTTTTTGATGTGTTTGTGGGAGAAGGTGAGTGTGACTTGTTACTACATCACCATCTTGTTCCACCCCCCCCCCACTCTAAAATTTCTTTAGATTAGTTTGGTGCCCCATCATGTGGTCAATCTTAGGGAATGTTCCACATGTACCTGAAAAGAATGTACATTCTGGGTTTTTCTTTGGGGGGGGTGGGTAAAATCCTGAAAAGTACCTATTGTCTAATAGTTCTATTTTGTCACTCAGGTATATTTTGCCTTATTTATTCTCTGTTTAGAAGAGCTGCCATTGATGTAAATGAAGGGTTAAACTTCCTACAATTATTATATACCCATCAATTTCTCCTTTTATGTCTGTTAGTATTAGTTTTATGTATTTGAATATTCCTATATTAGGAGCAAATAAGTTGACATGTGTAGTAGCTTTTCTTGAATTTATCCTTTTATCATTAAATCATGTCCCTCTTTAGCTTTCTATAGGACCTTTGTTTTAAAGGCTATTTTGTCTGATATGAGTATTGTGACTCCCACCTGCTTATCATTTCCATTCGCATGAAATATTTTTTTTATATCCCTTCATGTTCAATTTATACATCCTTTGCCCTAAGGTGGTTCTCTTATAGGCAGCATATTGTAGGCTATTAGTTTTTTTTTTTTTTTTTTGGTCCGGTTTTCCATGCTATGTCTGTTGATTGGAGAATTCAGTCCATTAACATTTAATGTAATTATTAATAAATATGTATTTATTGCCATTTTAAACCTTGTTTTCCAGGTGATTCTGTTTCTCCTTTGTTCCTTTTTTTTACTTTTTTTGGTTGATAATTTCCTTTTATTTTATGCTTGAGTCCTTTTCTTTTTGGTTTTTGTGAATGTATTGTTTGGTTTTGACTTGTGATTGTCCTGATTTTCAAGTATTTTAGCCCCTTTCCTATATAGGTTTACTTTATTTTTTAATTTGTTTTTATTTTTTGTCTTTTTAAAAATCTTTTTAAGGCCACACCCATGGCTTATGGAGGTTCCCAGGCAAGGGTTTTAGTCAGAGCTCCAGCTGCTGGCCTATGCTGCAGTGCAGCAATGCCAGATCTGAGTGTGTCTGTGACCTACACTGCAGGTAATTGCAATGCTGATCCTTAACCCACTGAGCGAGCCCAGGGATCAAACCTGCAACCTCATAGTTACCAGTTGGATTAATTTCCACTGTTCCATGATGGAAATTCCAGATCTACTTACTTTAGACTCAAAGTCAGATAGCCTCAAACACATTCCAAAAAAGTCTAGATTGTCTTAATCTCCATCCCCACATTTTATGATTTTTATGTCCTTTTTAACATTTTTATGTTTATCTTTTTCCTGTTCTTTGTGTTTATTATCACTTTCACATACAATTTTTTTCTTTTTGATCTGCATACTAGCTTAAGTGATTACTTTCCAATTGTGATTTACTCCATCCTTTATCTTCTATATCATATATAGGTATACATATACTCATCCTATACCTCCTATATCTTTCTTATTTAGAGTGAACCTTTCAATATTTCTTTGAGAATGGATTTAGTATTGCTGTATTTACTATTTAGGGTTTACTATTGCTGTATTTTTTTAGCTTTTGTTTATCTGAGAACAACAAAGTTGAGAAATTCTTTATTAAATCTCCTATTTTAAATGATAGTCTTGTTGGGTAAATTGTTCTGGGTTGCCCATTTTTCCCTTTTAGGACTTCAAATATATCTTGCCACTGTCTTCTGGTCTGTAGTGTTTCTGTTGAGAAATCAGCTGTTAGTCTTATAGGGGTTTCCTTGTAATGAATTCTTTTTTCTACTCTCGTTGCCTTTAGAATTCTCTGTATCTTTAAATTTTCCCATATTAATTTTAATATGTCTTAGTATAAGTCTGTTTGCCTTCTTTGGAGCCCTTTGTGTTTCCTGTATCTGGATATTTGTTTCATTCTTAAGCTTTGGAAATTTTTAAGCCATAAATTATTTCAAATGCATTTTTTTTTGTAGAGTGAATTTTATTTTTTCCATTATAGACGGTTTACAGTGTTCTGTCAGTTTTCTACTGTACAGCATGGTGACTCACTTACACATATATGTATACATTCTTTTTTCTCACATTATTATGCTCCATCATAAGTGACCAGATATAGTTCCCAGTGCTACACAGCAGGATCTCATTGCTAATCCATTCCAAAGGTAATAGTTTGCATCTATTAACCCCAAGCTCTCAATCAATCCCACTCCCTTCCCCTCCCCCTTGGCAACCACAAGTCTCTTCTCCAAGTCTATGAGTTTCTTTTCTGTGGAAAAGTTCATTTGTTCCATATATTTGATTCCAGATATAAGTGATATCATATGGTATTTGTCTCTCTCTTTCTGACTTACTTCACTCAGTATGAGAGTCTCTAGTTCCAGCCATGTTGCTGCAAATGGCATTATTTTGTTCTTTGTTATGGCTGAGTAGTATTCCATTGTGTATATATACCACGTCTTCCTAACCCAATCATCTGTTGATGGACATTTGGGTTGTTCCCATGTCTTGGCTATTGTGAATAGTGCTGCAGTGAACATGAGGGTGCATGCGTCTTTCTCAAGGAAAATTTTCTCTGAGTATATCTCCAAGAGTGGGATTACTGGGTCATATGGAAGTTCTATGTATAGTTTTCTAAGGTACCTCCATACTGTTCTCCATAGTGGTTGTACCTGGCTATCATTAATAAGTCCACAAATAACAAATGCTGGAGGGGGTGTGGAGAAAAGGGAACTTTCCTGAACTGTTGGTGGGACTATAAGCTGGTACAACCACTTTCAAATATATTTTCGATACCCTTTCCTTTTTCTTCTCCTTCTGGAATCCCTATTATGTGCAGATATGCACATTTTATATTGTTTAATAGACTTCCTATAATGCTTTCATGTTCTAAATTTGGTTTTCTGTCTGCTGTCCTGATTGAGTGAATTCCATTATTCTATCTTCCGAGATACTTCTTTCTTCTGCATTATTCATTCTGCTGCTCAATACCTTTAATTCATTTCATCTATACAAATGAACTTTCTAATTTTTCTTGGCTCTTCCTTATATTTTCTAGTTCCTTTTTAAAGTAACCTGCATCACTATTGATATCCATTCTTATTCCTTCAGTATTTTCATTAAATCTTTTTTGAATTTGGTGTATATTAGAGTGTAGAGGTCTGTTTTACTTATTTTCTCCTTTGGGGGAAATCTCCTGTTCTTTTAACTGGGAATGGTTCCTACATTTCTTTATTTTGCTTGTATTTTATTTATTCAGTGAGTTTGGGGAAAACATTTATTTACTGTAGTCTAAGAGAGCTATTTATTTGTGGGAGTTTCCTTGGGTAGCTTGTGAGGGCTTATTATTATTTTTTTGGCATGAGCACCACTTTTGATTTGGATGCTTGCTGTCTCTTTCCTCAGCGTGTGCAGGCTGTTATCCCCTTAAAAGTGGGTGTGCATGTGTATGGCCTGCATGTACTTCTAGGGAGATGGGGCAGTGGGTGGCACCTATAGTCAGTGCCTGGTTACCAGGCCCTTGGCAATGGTGGAGACCCACAGTGGGTGGGGATGGCAGGCTGTTCCTCATTGCAGGGCCCTGGGAAGTGGCAGTGACTCTCAGGGAGATGGGGGCAACACCCAGAGACCTTGGTAGTAGCAACAATGGGAGGGTTGTTCCTCGGGATGTAGAGCCATGGGCAGAGCTTGGTTGTAGGGACTCCTAAGATGACTGTGTGCCCTTAGTGATAGAAGGCTGCATCTACTTCTCATCTGAGATGGCTGTTGCAGTTTTTACCTGCTCTTATAGCCTGTGCAAGAGGCACTCTGCAGCCTGAGGGCCTATTCATACTAAGAGAAAGAAGTTCCTATGGCAATTATACCCCTGCCCTTTACATGCTCCAACAATGATGCTTTGATTTTTGGTGGGTCCAGACCTCTTTCCACACCCTCTTGGCTGTGGCATACAACTACCTATCCCCCTCAGGCTGTTTCCACAGAGTGTATCCTAGTCCTTTCCTGGAACTGACCTCCATGTACAAAGTCTCAGCAGTCAGTTCCTGCCCAACTGTCCCAGGGTGGGGTGCACTGGGCAGTAATACCAATCATCT
Organism: Phacochoerus africanus; assembly: GCF_016906955.1. Classification (NCBI taxonomy): domain Eukaryota; kingdom Metazoa; phylum Chordata; class Mammalia; order Artiodactyla; family Suidae; genus Phacochoerus; species Phacochoerus africanus. The sequence continues at coordinate 45,131,549 of NC_062549.1, read as the reverse complement.
GTGTGGTTCTCTTTCTCCTTTTCCCTCCTCTGACTTGCAGCAGTGCTTTTCTCCAAGGCTTTGCAGCTCTCCCTCTGTCCTGACTGATCTCCCCATCAGTTAGGTGGCCTCCCAGGGTGTGGATTCTTTCCCTCTTTCACAGCTTCCTCTCAGAAATGCTGGTTCTGTCCTGATTGTTTCCTTTCTTCTCTCTATCTTTTTTCTTCTTGTTCTACCCAATTATGTGGAAGCTTTCTTGACCTTTTTTGAAACCTGAGGTTTTCTGATAGGATTCAGTATAAGTTCTGTGGAAATTATTTTACATGCAGATGATTTTTTTTTGGGTGTGTTTGTGGGATAAGGTGAGCTCCAAGTTCTATTCCTCTGCCATCTTGATCCTACTTCACTCTATTCTATTTAAATGATAGATATTTCTAGGTTTCCCTGAGCCCAAAGATTTCTAGGACTTTTTTCCCAGTCATCCTTGACTCCATAATAGGAAATATCAACATGTCACAAAGGTCATTTTATAGATGTTAACATGGGCTGGTGTATGAGAGTCATTGAGTGTATGTCAGGCCTTCTGTAATAATCATATTGTTTGAAGATCCTGTTCTTTTTTATTTTTTATCTTTTTCTCCCATTCATTTATCTTCTCTACCCCACACTTTTTTCAACTCCTATTAAGAGAATAAGAAGAAAAATAAAGTATGAAATAGAAGGGATGTGAAAGAGAAGAAAGAATAATTAAATGCAAGAAAATAATGTAGAGATAGTCTGGAATCAAAATGATACATCTTTCAAGGAAGAGTGAAATCCAAATAAAATTGTTAAATGCTCCATCTGTGAGCATATAAGTTAGTCAGAGGATGGGAATGAAGTCAGAAGTATTTGGATTTTTAGAGCTTCCTATTCATGCAATAATATACAAAGTAAATTAAAATATTTTATTAGACAAATATTGTTAAGTATTATCCAAAGTTATTTCCACTGAAAATGTTTTTTTTCCTGCAAACATTATAAGTAATAAGGTTTCAATCTAAAGTCTAGAAAAACCTTGCAATTTCTAAAGATATCCATAGAACTTCAACCATCTTAAGTTCTATTAAGGATTTTGCATATTTTTGGAATTGATTCAGATAATGGTTAAGCACCATCTGTGTGCCATTTACAGGAGAAAAAAAAAGTGTCTTTAAACTATTTATATTCATATTTTTTTATATTCTTGTTGGATAAAGTAGAATCAATTCTGGTTTCAGGAGGCAACTTGGCCTTACTCAACTTATACCCAAAGAATGAATAACTGAGCAAAGCTTTGCTGAAGAAGAAGATATCACTGGTGCTTGTCATAAGAAGTTAATGAATAAAATTACAGGTTATCTGGTTAAGTCATATAAACCTAAACAATGGACTAGAGTGATTATTAATCAACTAGTGATCAACAGAAACTAACTCACAGACTTAGTCTATAGGAGATGAAGTATTTAATTATTTTAAAATGGTTATAATGATTCAAATACATGATATGTCAAGCAGAAATTATAGCCTATTCAACGGATAAAAATTAAGAATAAGCCAATAACATGATTTATAAAGCAAAAAAATTCAAGAATAGAATATAATCTCAAATATGAATTGTTATAATTTTGAATATATTTTTAATATATTTAGCATGAGCAGTAATGTTTCTTTTATTATTATAATCTTGTAAGCAGATGACCTTTTTAATGAGACAAACCATGACAACTCTACACAGAGATAGCTTAGCTCTTTAATCAAACCATAGCTATTAAAAAGATAATTCTACATATTTAATATATATAACACTATTTTATCATGTAGTAAATGGAAATATGATAAGTAATTCACACAAGTGGTTTAATTAATTTTATTTATACATAATTCACATAAGATCTAAAAATTTTCCTTTTAGTTTGCTATTTCTCCAGTGACTTGAATTTAATATCTACCACTGGCTAGAGGTTCTCAAATATTAAGCATATATTCATCCTCATTATTACCATTATCATCAACTTAAGCACATTATCATGCACTTACATTGAACCCCAGGACTTCATCAATAGTTAGGATTTTTTTTTTTTTGCTTTTTAGGGTCACACCCAAGGCATATGGACATTCTCAAGCCAGAGGTTGAGTCCAACCTACAGCTGCCAGCCTACACCACAGCCACAACCACACAGGATCTGAGCCATATCTGTGTCACTCATGGCAATGCCAGATCCTTAAACCACTGAGTGATGCCAGGGATCAAACCTACATCCTTAAATCTGTTCATTAACCACTGAGCCACAAAGGGAGCTCCTAGTTAGAATTCTTTATCATATTGTCTTTACCACCTTGTGCTAGATGCAGATACACAATCTAAGTCTTAGGGCATTTTCAAGCTCATGTCATTCATCCTTGAGGAAAGAGTGTTGGCTGGATCATATCAAGAGGGAAAGAGCATTTATCTCCTTATTAAATGCTATCTTTGTGTCTTGTTCTCCTTGACTCTAATTTTCATTTTTGGAGCACTTGTCTTTACATATATGGTGTATTACAAAGGGCTTTGAGTGGGTTTTTTACAAGTAGGAGCCAGAAAAAAATTCAAGTTAAAGAAGAATTTTTTCTGGATGAGTCAAGTTTTTATTGTTTGGGGACATTTTATCCTCCTATATCTTGTAGGACCCAGCCTAATTTCTAATGGCCAAATGCACTATATATGCATTAGCAAAGGAATGTTATAGTGTTAAACACAGGACATTTTCCTAGACTTTTACTTTTTGTCTGTGTGTTCAAGCATTATTTTTCATGACTGATCAAATATCGAAGTATTAAATATTTTGAATCATACCATCTTGAAGGCAGATCTAATCCTGAGATTTCTTTTGCTCTGGCTGTATGGTTCATTCCACTAACTCTGCAAGTTCCTTTAGTAATTTCTTCATGTTTCCCCACATTCCCAATGTATATCTATTACACATATACATAGATAATGTGTAATAGATGCAGGAGCAGTTGCGACAGGGAAGCAGAAAATGATCCTAAAAACATGAATTACATAGGTAGTGCTATGACTTCATTGTCATTTTACTCATAACAAGAAAATTAAGAGGATTAAAAGAAATGGAAAGATATCCCATGCTCCTGGGTTGGAAAAATTAATATCATAAAAATGGACATGCTACCCAAAGCAATCTACAGATTCAATGCAATCCCTATCAAATTACCCAAAATATTTTTCAAAGAACCACCACAAACAATCCAAAAATTTATATGGCACCACCAAAGACTTGGAATTGCCAAAACAATCCTGAGGAACAAAAACCAAGCAGGAGGCATAACTCTTCAAGACTTCATGGACTATTGTAAAGCCACAGCCATCAAGACGTGTGGTACTGGTACCAAAACAGACATACAGACCAATGGAACAGCATAGAGAACCCAGAAATAAACCCAGACACCTACGGTCAATTAATCTTTGACAAAGGAAGTAATAATATAAAATGGGAAAAAGACAGTCTTTTAAGCAAGTCCTGCTGGGAAAAACTGGACAGCCACATGTAGGTCAATGAAGCTGGAACACACCCTCACACCATGCACAAAAATAAACTCAAAATGGCTTAAAAACTTAAGCATAAGACAAGACACCATCAAACTCCTGGAAGAGAGCATAAGCAAAATATTCTGTGACATCAACTGTACAAATGTTTTCTCAGGTCAGTCCTCCAAGACAACAGAAATAAGATCAAAAAGAAACCAATGGGACCTCATCAAACTGAAAAGCTTTTGCACAGCAAAGGAAATCATTTTAAAAAAAAAGACAACTTACAGAATGGGAGGAAATAGTTTCAAAGGATGCAACTGACAAGGGCTTAATCTCTAAAATATACAAACAACTTCTATAACTCAACAGCAAAAAAGACAACAACACAGTTGAAAAATGGGCAAAAGACATGAATAGATATTTATCCAAAGAAGATATACAGATGGCCAACAAGTACATGAGAAAATGCTCAATATCACTGATTGTTATAATAATGCAAATCAAAACTACTATGAGGTACCACCCCATACCAGTCAGAATTGCCATCATTAATAAGTTCACAAAGAACAAGGCTAGATAGGAGGTGGAGAAAAGGGAAGTCTCCTACATTGTTGGTGGCAATGTAAATTGGTACAACCAATATTGAAAACAGTTTGGAAGTATCTTAGAAAACTATACATAGAACTACCATATGACTGAGGAATCCCACTCTTTGGCGTATATCCAGACAAAACTTTCCTTGAATTAGACACATGCACCTGCATGTTCACTGCAGCACTATTCACAATAGCCAGGACATGGAAATAATCTAAATGTCCATCAACAGATGAGTGGATTAAGAAGATATAATATATATATATATATACAACGGAATACTACTCAGCCATAAAAAGAAGAAAATAATGCCATTTGCAGCAACATGGATGGAACTAGAGACTCTCATGCTGAGTGAAGTTAAGTCAGAAAGAGAAAGAAAAATACCATATGATTCACTTATATCTAGAATCTAATATATGGCACAAATGAACTTTTCCACAGAGAAGAAGTTCATGGAATTGGTGAAGAGACTTGTGGTTGCCAAGGGGGAGAAGGAAGGAGTGGGATGGACTGGGAATTTGGGGTTAATAGATGCAAACTATTTCCTTTGGAATGTATAAGCAATGAGATCCTGCTGTATAGCACTGGGAACTCTACCTAGTCACTTATAATGGAGCATGATGGAGAATAATGTGAGAAAAAGAATGTATATATGTATGTGTGACTGGGTCACCATGCTGTATAGTAGAAAATTGGCAGAACATTGTAAATGAACTATAATTGAAAAAATAAAAATCCTTTAAAATAAAAAATAAAATTAGTTTCAACATGACATGATGACATGACAACATTTAGTATGAGGTGTGAGTTCCTATTATCTGTAAAACTTGGATAAAAGACTTGAGAGGAAGCAAGAGTGATGAAAAAAGGAAGATAATTTAAAAGGGTGAGGAGGGGAAAGATGTAGGCATTCTGGCACAGATCTCAGATATCTTAAGAGTATTAAAAGTGATTTACCTTATGGATACCCTTAGGATAATTATTTTTCTTCACCTAATAAAATTTTTCTTCACCTAATAAAATCTTACTCTTTGACTGCCATTTCCTCCACTTAGAAATTCTTCATATATTGGTTGATTGAGTGAGTGAGTTTTAAGCAAGTACATAAAAGGCTAGTAGAGCAACATATCTCAGTCCTTGCTTTAGAGTCAAGACCTGGTTCTTATTTTTCTTGCTATTTCCAATGCATAACATACTACTGGAATGGATAATAAGTGAATACTTATTTGTTGATTAATTATAACTAATGCATATTTAACACTACAAGCCCAAAGCTATGCCAAGTGCTTATACCAATACTATGAGTTTTAATTATTGTCTTAATCTTGGAGATGAGAAAATGAGGCTTGAAGAATTTTATAAATATTCCAAGGCCACATGGAAAGTTTTGGGACAAAATTAAATTTAAGACATCTATCTATACTGAAAACTTGAACTCATAACTTTTAATTCATAATACAGCTTCAAGTTTATCCTTATTAGGATAAGATAAACAGAAATTATATGAAAGAATACTTGGGTCTTCTAAGGTATTATTCATTCTTAGATAAAGGTGAGCAATGGGTAATGAAGATATTATCAAATATTTTAAAGAATTTAGGGGCGATTCTGTAGGCTAGAAACTAATTTTACTCAATTATGTATTATCTGATATTCTACACAATATCTCAGGAGGATTAGGATTTAGGACACATTGAAAGCTTTTTGTTTTGTTTTGTTTTAATGGTTTTTGGGAGTATCGTACATCAAATACAAATATCTAAGTCTATTCTATATAGCAATTCTCAGTGTTATCTGGAAAGTCATAGGGGTTACTGAGATCATTTCTTAAGATCCAAAATTAAAAAAAATAACAATTTTAGGGTACCAAACAATGCAATAGGGGAAATTTTTTTCAATGAATGGTGCTGGGGCAACTTAATATCCACATGCAAAATAATGAAGTTAGACCCCCTATTTCACTCCATATACAAAATTAACAAAAATGGATTAAATACCTAAATGTAAGAGCTAAAATAACAAAATTCTTGGAAAAAAACACAGGTGTAAATTTTCATGACTTGTGATTAGTTAATGGTTTCTAAGATATGACACCAAATCCACACACATAAAAAAAGAAAAAATGGATAAATGATATCATCAAATTTAAAATCTTTTGTGCTTCAGGGGACATCATGAAGAAAGTGAAAAAACAACCTACAGCATGAGAAAATTTTTTTTGCAAATCATATACTTGATCTACATGATATATATCTAATATCTAAAGGATATACATCATATATCTAGGGGATTTGTATATCAAATATAAAAACAGCAATTACAACTCAATAATAAAATGACAAATTGTCTAATTAACAAGTTACTAAAGGATCTAAATAGGCAGCCCTCTAAAAAATGTATACAAACTATCATTAAGCACGTGAAAAGATGCTCAGCTATCAGGGAAAGGCAAATCAAAACTATAATGCAATATCACTTCACATGCACTAGCATGGCTATAATAAAAAAGAGAAATAATAACAGGTGCTGTCATAGTTGTAGAGAAATTAGAACACTCATACATTAGTTGTAGGAATGTAAATTGATATAATTACTATGGAAAACAGTCTGATAGTTTCCTGAATGACTAAACATATAGTTACCATATAACTCAGCAATTCCACTCCTATGTACATACCCAGAATAAATTACAACTTATGTGTACACAAAATTACAATAAAAATGTTTATGTCAGCATTATTCATAATACCAATAAGTAAAAATAGGCCAAATGTCCTTTAACAAATAAATAGATAAATGAAATATGATATAGCCATACAAATATATTCAGTCATAAAAAGGGATGAAATATTGATACATATTACGACATGCATGAAGCTTAAAAACATGATACTAAGTGAAGAAAGCCAGTCACAAAAGACTATGAATTCTATGATTACATTCTAATAAAATGTCCACAGTAGGCAAATTTATAAAGGAAGAAAGTAAATTAGTGGCTGCCTAAGACTGTAGGGGATGGGGTGCTTGAGTGTGATTGTTAAGGGATGTGGGGTTTCTTTTTAGAGTAGTGAAAGATTAATTGTGGTAATGGATGAATACACAAAAGCCATTGTACTGTACTCTTTTTTTTTTTTTTGTCTTCTTGCTATTTCTTTGGGCCGCTCCCGCAACATATGGAGGTTCCCAGGCTAGGGGTCGAATCGGAGCTGTAGCCCCTGGCCTACGCCAGAGCCACAGCAACGCGGGATCCGAGCCGCGTCTGCAGCTCACACCACAGCTCACTGCAACGCCGTTAACCCACTGAGCAAGGGCAGGGACAGAACCCGCAACCTCATGGTTCCTAGTCGGATTCGTTAACCACTGTGCCACGAGGGGAACTCCTGTACTGTACCATTTAAATGGGTAAATTTTATAGTACATCAATTCCATCTCAATAAACTACAAAAATAACAATATTAACACTTTATATGACTTTTCACCTTCATTCTCTCACCCATTTAGACTATAGTTTGCGTAATATTATCTTTGTAATGATAGTTAAAAATTCATTATTCATATTAACATTAGATAAGTTTATTGTTGCAGAGAGTGAGTGAAGAGAAAGCTACATCAAAAAACAACTCCAGAAATCTATAAGATCACTTGAGCCTCACTAAACTGATATACATAAATTGGGCAAATTCTTTGTTGGTATCAGTTATATTGGGGAAAGAACAACTACACAGAGAACGAGATAAAAACTACCAGAGGAGTTCCTGTCATGGCTCAGTGATTAATGAACCCAATAAGTATCCATGAGGACATGGGTTGAATCCCTGGCCTTGCTCAGTGAGTTAAGGATCTGGTGTTTCTGTGAGCTGTGGTGTAGGTCACAGATGAAGCTTGGATCCCAAGTTGTTGTGTCTGTGATGTAGGACAGCAGCTGTAGCTCTGATTAGACCCCTAGCCTGGGAATCTCCATATACTGCAGATGCAGCCCTAAAAAGACCAGTAAAAAAATTACCAGAGATCACAACAAGATGGAAGATATTCACAATTTAACTATCTGGATTGGAGAGACCTTACTGAGTAATTGGGATATTCAGGAGAGACTTTAGGAGGCCATGTGTTAGGAGTAAAACGAAACTGATTCTAAAATAAGTTTCTCTAATTCTGCTCTAACAAGCTGAAAAACAAAATGATCAAGGTGGTTTGCAAATAAAAATTCTACCTTACAGAAGAAACTCAGCATTCTTTTTTAAAAACAAAAAAACTGAGACAACAACAGAGTAATGTGTATTATAGTATCCAGAATCCAATTAATATTACCATACATGTCAAGTAATGAAACCCATTGGCAGAGGATAAATCAGTTAACAGAATGGTCTGAGAAATGACATAGATTAAGCATCTACGATTATTTATGCAAAATACCAGAAAGTAAATATTTTAGCCTCATATGGTCTTTGTCACATGTTTCATTGTGCTGTGTGTATGTTTTTACAATTCTTTATAACAACATGGAAACTATTCTTAGCTCATGAATCATTCAAAAACAAGCCCATAGACTATAGTTCCCAAGACCCTAGAGTAGAGTGATGGAATGAGCAGGAAAATAATTTGAAAGTATGTGTAAATATACTCAAAAATTTAAAAGAAAATATAAACTAATTAGGAGAAAAAAACTGAAACCTATTTTAAAAATAAGCATAATGGAAATTTTTCAGATGAAAAATAGACTGAGATAAAATGTCACTGGATAAGTTTAACTACATGTTAGATGCCACAGAAGAAAACATTAAGTGTACTGAATCAAGGCACTAGAATCTACCTAAGTTGAAGTACAAAGAGGAGAAAACATTTACAAAAAGGTAAACAGATATGCAATGACCTGTTGAACATTAAAAGCTGTCTAGCACACATACAGTCCTAGATGGAGAAGAAGATAAGTATAAAATAATTTTGAATGAAAAAGGTAGAAAATTTTCTAAACTACATAAATGTTCCAGAAAAACAAAAATGTACAAATTCTTAAGCTCAATGAAACAAAAACTGGATACGTAAGAATAAAACCATACCTAGTCATGTCTTAGTCTATTAAAAACTATAGTCTAATTATCAAAAACCAATGATGAAAAGAAAGTCTCCAGAGGATGTAACACCTTACATTTAAAGGCTGAAAGATAAGAAATTCAACCAAATCCCAATTATATATAATGCAAGCCAGAAGAAAATGGAATGATTTTATTAGAGACAAAAGGAAAAAAAAGTTGATTTATAATTCTATATCCTGCAAAAACATCCTTCAAAAACAAAAGTAAAATAATAAAACCTTTTTTATTTTTTTAATTTATTTATTTTTTGTCTTTTTGCCTTTTCATTTTTCAAAAATTTTTTTTGTCCCTTTGCCATTTCTTGGGCCACTCCTGCAGCAGGCTAGGGGTCGAATCTGAGCTGTAGCCGCTGGCCTACACCAGAGCCACAGCAGTGTGGGATCCTAGCCGCATCTGCAACCTACATCACAGCTCATGGCAACGCCAGATCCTTAACCCACTGAGCAAGGCCAGGGACTGAACCCACAACCTCATGGTTCCTGGTTGGATTCGTTAACCACTGAGCCACGATGGGAACTCCTAAAGCGGCAGTTATCCATGTTTCAGAGATCCAGGAGGTGAAATCTGGTTACATGATGAATAATACTCCCACAACCAAAGCAATGAGTCAGGTAGTATTTCCTTTTTTGTTCCATCAAACTTTTATCCCTTCAAAAGAATATTTGAATCATTAGAGAAGGAAAAAGCAACATTATGTAATGTTAAAGTCTCTCTTTTTTGATGATTTATGACAGAAGTCCATCTTGAGAGGACACTGCTGTTTTATCACTAGTCCAGAGACTTAGAACAATTAGTCTAAAGGACATTCAAATCATTCCATCCATGAACTGTAAGATGGTATAGATTTGGTGGAGTTAAGTTTTAAGCTCCTGAATTAAAATTGTGACTTTTAATATATAGACTCTCCTTATCTAAGATTTATATTTCTTTTTTCTCCATTAACATGAAAATCAATAAATTGTCTTTAAGTATAAGCCATACTTGACCAACTCTAATGATCATTTTAATGTTTTATGCTTATAACTAGATGAATGTCATCTCTTAAAGTAACATCAGGCTGAGATACTTTATTATAATACAGTTGATTTACAACATTTCCTCAATTTCTGTTGTACAGCAAAGTGATCCAGTCACACATATATATATATAAATTCTATTTTTTTTTCATACTATCTTCCATCATGTTCCAGGCTGAAAGATTGGACATAGTTCCCTGTGCTGTACAGTAGGACCCCAATGTTTGATATAATGTATTTGAACATTATACTATGATAATTAAAATATGGCCTTCTTTAATGATAAAAAATATATCAATACAATGCAGTTAAATTTCCATTTCATTGCTATAAAACTGACAAAATCAAATGCAAAGATTTGACGACAGAATATACCTAATGTCAAACTAAAACCACATATTTGATAATCATTTTATAAAAGTGAAATGAAATTTACAATAGAAACAGAAAATCAAGAAAGAGAGCTCAGGAGTTCCTGTCGTGGCTCAGTGGTTAACGAGTCTGACTAGGAACCATGAGGTTGCGTGTTTGATCCCTGGCCTCATTCAGTGGATTAAGGATCCGGCGTTGCCATGAGCTGTGGTGTAGGTTGCAGACGTGGCTCAGATCCTGTGTTGCTGTGGCTGTGGCATAGGCCAGCGGCTGCAGCTCCGATTCAACCCCTAGCCTGGGAACCTCCATATGCCACAGGTGTGGCCCCAAAAAGACAAAAACCAAAAAAAAAGAAAGAAGAGAGCTCAGCTAAAAGGAATCCCTTGCTCACTAGACATACTGTGAAACAAAAAAGATTGTTTTCATTGTTTATTCTTTTCTTGAGAAGGTGTCCAGAGGGTAACTAGAATCTGAGTTGGACATGGGACTATGACAGCATGCATGAGACTCAGCCAGGAATGGTCCTTTTAAAACCTCAGGCAAAGAAAAATTACAGGCTACTGTTTTCCTAAGGGAAAGAAAAATTATAGGCTAGTGTGACTCTGGGTCCCACTAATGGATTCTCTATGGGGTCTTAGCAATGTGTGTATGGGAAGGTGGAGCATGCACTGGTTTCCCACAGTAATTTGATGCCAAAAGATTTTCTCTTCTAATGGAGTTATAATAGGCTCTACTTCAAATAAACATGGATATTAATTTTCATGGGGTTTTCCTGAGAAATGAGGGATTTTGGTCAGAACAATAATACTGTTTCAATTTTGGAGATGAAAGTTTACAGAGAAAGAGAAAAAGAGGAGTCTATGCTTTTATGCTTTCTCTGGGATTCATCTCAACTCTTTTCTTCTTTGTGCTCTGGACGTATCTATGTTCATGATTTACTGCAGAGCAGTTGATGGCATTACCAAATAGTCATGCACTGTGTTTTTTTTTACAATGCATTGTAGTCTTTACAGTGTTTGCAGTAACCATATTGATGGTTGACTTGAAATAGTCACTAACACCTGTCTAAAAACAAAGCTAAAGAAAAAGTAACATGTTGACTGTATTATGTAGTAATCTGATTGTTTTGCTTTTAAAAAACTCAAGTTTATTGAAAAATGTCTAGTCAAATGTTATTTATTGGATTGAGTGTTGTTTTAGAAATGAGGAATCCATAGACCTCACTGAAGGTGAGTATCTGGGACCTGATACATGGTATTCAGTGTTCCTTACTTTATTGTTTTTCAAAAGTTTGGGAATTTTATGATATCAGTGATCAATCCCAAATCCTGATCCTAGGCTTAGTCTCTAACCACAAGCTTGGTATCTACTCTTGGCTTAGGGAAAAAAAAAAAAAAACCTTTTAAGGAAATAGTCCTTTGATTTACAGCTGACATTCTTGCTCAGTTTCTATACTCATACCTATGTATACTGATAAATCCTCTTAATCTTCTTAATTCAGTATAGATATAAGCTATGCATTACTAAGCGTTTCATTATTATGCATAGATTTGTGTCATACAGTCTATCCATTCTACAATTTTCTTGTATATTTTCTGAAATCCCACATTCCTTCATAAAATTACTGTGTAAAACACAAATCAATCTGTACCTTGCTGATTCTTAAAAATATTTAGTAGCTTTCCATTACCAACATGGTAATATTCAAACTTCATAACATGGTGTATAAAGATTTCTTGAACTGACCCTTTCTAGAAACATTGCAAAACATCTTGCAATTTACCTGCACTCTATGTTATTTCTTACCTGTGTGCCTTTATGAATTATTATACTGCCTGGAATCTCTTACCATTTTCCTCTTTCTCTGTTAACTGTTTCACCTGCAGAAATAAATTTTACTCTCTTGGAAGCTTTCCCTCACTATCCAGGTTATGCTACTTGCTCCTCCTTTGTATCCTTACTCTGGCATATTTCTGCCATTGCATTTGCTACATTAAATTATATTATTTCTATTTTTTTCTCTGTATCCCTAATGTACTGTGGTCTTCTTGAAAGTAGTGAATGTTAAACTTGAAATATTTATCAACAGCAATGCCTAGCTAAAAAATGAACAACAGTTAAATAAATGTTTATCAAGCAGAGATAAATAATAATTGAAAACAGTATCAGATGCTACTAGTTTTAGCGTTTATTTTCACGATGCTGTTTCATTCAGCTTCTCCTAAATACCTTGAAACAAATCCATCTTGAAGGATGCACCATGCATTCCATTACGATTTAGTTCAGAAAGAATTTGATATGCTGCAACAACTGAAGGCATTAGTGAGCCCTGAGAAAGAGCACAGTCATGCTGAAGCAGAGCTTTAATCATACTGAAGGAAGACAGTCCTAGGTCATGGTTTATTGTCCGACAGTTTTCAGTGTAAGTACAATTAGTGCATGCTTAGAATGGCCCCAAATAATGAAGAATTTAATTACATTAAGGAGCTCTACCCCCAGTGCTAAAGATATAGACATAAATTTGTGTTTATTTAATGTACTTGAAAGAATTTTGATTTTAGTCCTAAATTTAAATTTAAATGAATATAACTAGAAGCTATAATTAAAGTTATTTATTCTTAGGAATTCAATGATTTGAGATAAAAATGTTTACATTTGTTTGATTCAAAGGAATATCCTAATTCTCATACTTTTCTTTCTCTTTGGGCAACTGCCTATGAGGGATTTTCTCTTTCTTAACTTTTAATGAGGAAAAAAAGATCCTAGGTGTTGCAAAATTAAGAATTATGTCATTTACTTTATTTATGGAAATTTATATATGTTTATTATATATATTTAACTTAATGTAATGTTTTAATTCTAATGATTAAGTGCAAAACTAAATATTTAACTTATTTTCTCCAGTAAACTTAAAATTTTTTAAGATAAAGTTCACATAACAGAAAATTCATCATTTTAATCATATTAAAATGTATAATTCAGTGGAGGTTTTTTGGTATATTTGCAATGCTGTGCAGTCATCACCACTATATGATTCTAGAACATCTCATCACTCCCAAATGATACTGCATACTTATAAGCAGTTAATCTTCATTCCTTCTCTTCTCAGACCCTGACAACTAACAATCTATTATGTGTCTCTGTGGATTTGCCTATTACAGGGCAATATTCCACATGAACTCTCTAATACAATATGTGGCATTTTGTGATTAGCTTTGTTCACTTAGCATGTTTTCAAGTTTCCTTCAGTTGTAGGGTGTATCAGTACTTCATTTCTTTTTATATCCAAATAATATTTCTTTTTTTCTTTCCTTCCTTTTTTTTTTTTTTTTTTTTTTGTCAAATAGGAGTTGTAGCACCACAGCTCATGACAACGCTGGATCCTTAACCCACTGAACAAGACTGAACCCATGTCCTCATGGATCATAGTCAGGTTCATTACTGCTGATCTACAACAAGAACACCCAAATAATATTTCATTCTATGACTATACTAATTTTATTTTTCTATTCCTCTTTCTTGGACATTTGAGAGTCTTTCCATTTATTTGTGTCTTCAATTTCTTTCAAAAATGTTTTGTAATTTTCAATGTACAAGTCTATTGCATCCTTGGCTAAATTTATGCCTGGGTAGTTTATTTTATTTTATTTATTTATTTATTTATTTTTCCGACGGTTCATTTATTTTTATTGCTAACAACCTATTGTATGGCTATATCACAGTTGTTTATCCAGTCACCTGCAGGAAAACATCATGGTTGCTTCAAATTTTTGGCAAATATGGCTATAAACATCTTGAGAGGTTTTTGTTTTCACCTCCTTAGGAAATTCCAGGGAGCAAGACCATGAATCATATGGTACCTATGTAACTTTAAACATTTTTAAATAATCATCGGTTATATTGTTTAAGATTGCACCTTGCCCACATTTTTTTAAAACCAATGCCTAAACACCTTCTAGTTTTGTAGTTATGGATATATATTTTTTTAATTTTATTTTTTCCCACTGTACAGCATGGGGATCAAGTTATCCTTACATGTATATATTTTTCCCCCACCCTTTCTTCTGTTGCAACATGAGTATCTAGACAAAGTTCTCAATGCTATTCAGCAGGATCTCCTTGTAAATCTATTCTAAGTTGTGTCTGATAAGCCCAAGCTCCCGATCCCTCCCACTCCCTCCCCCTCCCATCAGGCAGCCACAAGTCTCTTCTCCAAGTCCATGATTTTCTTTTCTGAGGAGATGTTCATTTGGGCTGGATATTAGATTCCAGTTATGAGTGATATCATATGGTATTTGTCTTTGTCTTTCTGGCTCATTTCACTCAGGAGGAGATTCTCTAGTTCCATCCATGTTGCTGCAAATGGCATTATGTCATTCTTTTTTTATGGCTGAGGAGTATTCCATTGTGTATATATACCACTTCTTCCTCATCCAATCATCTGTCGATGGACATTTGGGTTGTTTCCATGTCTTGGCTATTGTGAATAGTGTTGCAATGAACATGCGGGTGCACGTGTCTCTTCTAAGTAGAGTTTTGTCCGGATAGATGCCCAAGAGTGGGATTGCGGGGTCATATGGAAGTTCTATGTATAGATTTCTAAGGTATCTCCAAACGGTTCTCCATAGTGGCTGTACCAGTTTACATTCCCACCAACAGTGTAGGAGGGTTCCCTTTTCTCCACAGCCCCTCCAGCATTTGTTATTTGTGGACTTCTTAATGATGGCCATTCTGACTGGTGTGAGGTGATATCTCATGGTAGTTTTGATTTGCATTTCTCTTATAACCAGCGATGTTGAGCATTTTTTCATGTGTTTGCTGGCCATCTGTATATCTTCTTTGGAGAAATGTCTCTTCAGGTCTTTTGCCCATTTTTCCATTGATTGATTGGTGTTTTTTTGCTGTTGGGTTGTATAAGTTGTTTATATATTCTAGAGATTACGCCCTTGACCGTTGCATCATTTGAAACTATTTTCTCCCATTCTGTAAGTTGTCTTTTTGCTTTCTTTTGGGTTTCCTTTGCTGTGCAAAAGCTTTTCAGTTTGATGAGGTCCCATGGGTTTATTTTTGCTCTAATTTCTATTGCTTTGGGAGACTGACCTGAGAAAATATTCATGAGGTTGATGTCAGAGAATGTTTTGCCTATGTTTTCTTCTAGGAGTTTGATGGTGTCCTGTCGTATATTTAAGTCTTTCAGCCATTTTGAGTTTATTTTGGTGGATGGTGTGAGGGTATGGCTTAGTTTCATTGATTTGCATGCAGCTGTCCAGGTTTCCACGCAATGCTTGCTGAATAGACTTTCTTTTTCCCATTTTATGTTCTTGCCTCCCTTGTCAAAGATTAATTGACCATAGGTGTCAGGGTTGATTTCCGTGTTCTCTATTCTGTTCCATTGGTCTGTCTGTCTGTTTTGATACCAGTACCACACTGTTTTGATGAGTGTGGCTTTGTAGTATTTCTTGAAGTCTGGGAGAGTTATGCCTCCTGCTTGGTTTTTGTTTCTCAGGATTGCTTTGGAGATTCTGGGTCTTGTGTTGTTCCATATAAATGTTTGGATTGTTTGTTCTAGTTCTGTGAAAAATGTCATGGGTAATTTGATAGGAATTGCATTGATTCTCCAGATTGCTTTGTGTAGTATGACCATTTTTACAATATTGATTTTCCCAATCCAGGAACATGGAATATCTTTCCATTTCTTTACATCTTCTTTGATTTCTTTGATTAAAATTTTATAGTTCTCGGCATATAGGTCCTTTACCTCCTTGGTCAGGTGTATTCCGAGGTATGTGATTTTGTGAGGTGCAATTTTAAAAGGTATTATATTTTTGTATTCCTTTTCTAATATTTCATTGCTGGTATACAGAAATGCAACTGACTTCTGAATGTTCATCTTATAGCCTGCTACTTTGCTGAATTTGTTGATCAGTTCAAGTAGTTTTGGGGTTGAGTCCTTAGGGTTTTCTATGTATAGTATCATGTCATCTGCATACAGTGACAGTTTGATCTCTTCTCTTCCTATATGGATGCCTTTTATTTCTTTGGTTTGTCTAATTGCTGTGGCTAGGACTTCCAAAACGATGTTGAAGAGCCATGGTGAGAGTGTGCATCCCTGTCTTGTTCCAGATTTGAGTGAGAAGGCTTTCAGTTTTTCCCCATTGAGGATTATATTTGCTGTGGGTTTATCATAAATGGCTTTGATTATTTTCAGGAATGTTCCCTCTATACCCACTTTGGTGAGGGTCTTGATCATGAATGGATGTTGGATTTTGTCAAATGCTTTTTCTGCATCTATTGAGATGATCATATGATTTTTGACTTTTTTTTTTGTTAATGTGGTGTATGATGCTGATTGATTTGCGTGTGTTGAACCATCCTTGAGAACCTGGGATGAACCCAACCTGGTCATGGTGTATAATTTTTTTGGTATGTTGTTGGATTCGGTTGGCTAAGATTTTGTTGAGAATTTTTGCATCTATATTCATCAATGATATTGGGCGATAGTTTTCTTTTTTGGTGGTATCTCTGTCTGGTTTTGGAATGAGGGTGATGGTGGCATCGTAAAATGTCTTTGGGAGTATTCCTTCTTCTTCAACCTTTTGAAAGCGTTTAAGGAGGATGGGCACCAATTCCTCTTTATATGTTTGATAGAATTCACCTGTGAAGCCATCTGGTCCTGGACTTTTATTTGTAGGGAGTGATTTTATGACCTCTTCAATTTCATTTCTAGTGATCGGTCTGTTCAGTTGGTCTGTTTCTACTTGATTCAGTTTTGGCAGGCTCTAAGATTCTAGAAAATTGTACATTTCTTCTAGATTGTCAAATTTGTTGGCATATAGTTGTTCATAATATTCTCTTATGGTTTTTTTGTATTTCTGCTGTATCCATTGTGATTTCTCCTTTTTCATTTTATATTTTTGTTTCAGGTTCTTTCTCTCCTCTTTTGAGTGAGTCTGGCCAGGGGTTTGTCAATTTTGTTCACCTTTTCAAAGAACCAGCTCTTGGTTCTTTATTAATTTTCTCTATTGTTTTTGAGTCTCTATTTATTGATTTCTTCTTTGATCTTTATAATTTCCTTCCTCTGCTGACTTTAGGCCTTTTTTGTTCTTCTTTTTCTATTCATTTAGGTGGAGGGTTAAGTTGTCAATTTGGGATCTTTCTTCTTTTTTGAGAAAGGCCTGTATTGCTATAAATTTCCCTTGGAGCACTGCTTTTGCAGCATCCCATAGATTTTGAGAGGTTGTGTCTTCATGATCATTTGTTTCAAGGTAGTTTTTAATTTCCTTCTTGATTTCCTCATTGACCCATTGGTTTTTTAGTAGCATGTTGTTTAGTCTCCCTGTAGTAGTTTTTCTCTTCTTTTTCCCATGGTTGATTTCTAATTTCATGGCGTTGTGGTCAGAGAGATACTTGAGATAATTTCTCTGCTCCTAAATTTATTGAGATTCGCTTTGTGTCCCAATATGTGGTCAATTCTTGAGAATGTTCCATGACATTTGAGAAGAATGTGTATTCTGCTTTTTTGGGATGTGTTCCTGAAATATCAATGAAGTCTAACTTTTCTATTGTTTCCTTTAGGATCTCTATTGCTTTATTGGTTTTCTGTCTAGAGGATCTGTCCATTGTTGTGAGGGGGTATTAAGGTCTCCTACTATGATTGTATTCTCATCAATATCTCTCTTTATGTCTGTTAATATTTGTTGTATGTATCTGGGTGCTCCTGTATTGGGGGCATATATGTTGATGATACTAACATCCTCTCCTTGGAGTGATCCCTTAATCATTAAGTAGTGTCCTTCTTTGTCTTCTTTATGTCTTTTGTTTTATAGTCTATTTTGTCTGATATGAGCGTGTGACTCCTGCTTTCTGTCATGGCTATTGGCGTGAAATATTTTTCCCCCACCCTTTCACTTTCAATCTATATGTACTTTGTCCTAAGTGATTTTCTTGTAGGCAGCATATTGAAGGTTTTTGCCTTTTTATCCACTCAGCACTCTGTGTCTTTTGATTGGGGCATTCAGTCCATTGACATTTAAGGTGATAATTGAGAGATGATTATTTATTGCCATTGAACCTCGTGTTCCAGTTGATCTATGGTTCTCCATTCTTCCTTTCTTTCTTTTTTTTTTCTTTTGGTTGGATGGTCTCCTGTTATTATCTGCTTGAGGTATTTTTTCATTTTTTGCAAATGCAATATTTGGTTTTGGCTTGTGGTTGCCCTGTTTTTTAAGGATGCTAACCCCTTCCCATAATTGTGTCTTTTAGCCTGATGGTCCTGTAAGTTCAAACACTTCATTACTATATTAAAATTAAGAAGAGAAACATACAAACAAACAAACAAACAAAAAGCGTTATTTATTTCCTAACATCCTTTGCCCACATTTTATGGTTTTGATGACTCTTTTTTATTGTTTTCTTTTTAATTTTATTTTGTTTAAGGCCTGTTCATGATTAAATCTGTATGCTGGCTTATTTGAGTGACTGCTCTCTGATTGTGGTTTCCTCAGTCCTAGTTCTTCCTCTCTTCTTTTTTTTTTTTCTTTCTTTCTTTTTTCTTCCCTTTCCTTCCTTTCTTTTTGTTTAAGCCTTTCAATATTTCCTTTAACCTGGGTTTTGTGTTGCTGTATTCTTTAAGTTTTTGTTTGTTGGAAAAAAATTTTATTTCCCCTTCTATTTTAAATGATATTCTTGCTGGATAGAGTATTCTAGGTTGCATATTTTTTTCCTTTTAGCACTTTAAATATCTCTTGCCATTCCCTCCTGGCCTGTAGTGTTTCTGTAGAGAAGTCGCTGATATTCTTATGGGGGTTCCCTTGTAGGTAACATTCTGTTTTTCTCTTGCTGCCTTCAGGATCCTCTCTTTATCACTAACTTTTGCCATTTTTATTATGATGTGTCTTGGTGTGGGTCTATTTGGGTTCAGTTTGTTTGGGTCCCTCTGTGCTTCCTGTATCTTGAACCCAGTATCCTTTAGATTTGGGAAGTTTCCAGCGATAATTTCTTCAAATATATTTTCCATCCCCCTATCTTTTTCTACTCCTTCTGGAATTCCTACTATGCGTAGATTGGCCCGCTTTGTATTATCCCATAGGTCTCTTATATTGCTTTCCAGTTTTTTGATTCGGTTTTCTGTCTGTTGACCGGATTGAGTGATTTCCATTATTCTACCTTCCATATCACTGATTCGTTCTTCTGCATTATTCATTCTGGTTTTTACTGCCCCTAGTTCAGTTTGCATCTCTGCAAATGAATGTTCTAGTTTTTCTTGGCTCCTCCTTCTATTTCCTAGTTCCTTTCTGAGGGTATCTGCATTACTGTTCATATCTTCTCTTAAGTCCTTCAGTCTTTTCACTATTTCTCTTTTGAACTCCAGGTCTGTCTGACTGCAGAGATCTGTTTTCATGTTGGCTGTTTTAGGTGAGTTCTCCTGTTGTTTGGACTGGGGGGTGGTTTCTCAGCTTCGTCATCTTACTTGTTGTTTTCTTTTTCTGAGGGAGTTGTTACTCTCTGTTATCAGGCAGTGTTTGCCTTGTCACTGCCGTGGAATATTTCCTGAGGGCTGGCATTGTTGGTCAATCTTTTTTGAGGCAGTGAGGCTTTTCTGGAGTGTTGATGGGGCTAACAGTGTTTCTTTGAAGCAAAGGAGGCCTTCCTGAGGGCAGACAGGACTGGGAGGTCCACACCACGATGGTAGCAGATTTCACTTAGTCATGCAGAGCTTGCTCTGGTGTTCTTAGGCTGTGGGGTTCTTGCAGGGGGTTGGTGGTGTTGGGCAGCTGTTCCTCAGGAGTGCAGCACCCCCTGGGGGCTGGAGCAGCTATCTGGGTCACTGAGAACCTAAGAGGCTCTTCCCTAGGGCAGCCCAACTCAGAAGGATGGCCTGAGAATGTAGGCAGACCTTTTCACAGTCTGGCCAAGCTTGTTGCAGCTTTTCTGGGCTGCAGGGGCTCTTCTAGGGGGCTGGTGGTGCTGAGCAGCTATTCCTCTGGGGTGGGGCACCCCCTAGGCGCTTGGGCGGATAGCAGGGCCACTGGAAACCCAAGAGGCTCCTCCCCAGGGCAGCCTAACTCAGAAAGACCATCTGAGATCTTTTCCTGGCTTGGCCAGGCTTGTTGCAGCTTTTCTGGGCTGTCGGGGGTCCTGCCTGGAGCTGGCAGTCCTATGCAGCTGATCCACTAGGGCACCCCCTGGGGGCTTGGGCGGGTAGCAGGGCCGTTGGAAACCCAAGAGGCTCCTCCCCAGGGCAGCCCAACTCAGAAAGACCGTCTGAGATCTTTTCCTGGCTTGGCCAACCTTGCTGCAGCTTTTCTGGGCTGCAGGGGGTCCTGCCTGGAGCTGGCAGTCCTATGCAGCTGATCCACTAGGGCACCCCCTGGGAGCTAGGGCGGGTAGCAGGGCTGTTGGAAACCCAAGAGGTTCCTCCCCGGGGCAGCCCAACTCAGAAAAGCTGTCCGGGAATTATTCAGATCTCTTCACTGCCTGGCTAGGCTTGTTCTAGCTTTTCTGGGCTGCAGGCCTTTTCTCAGGGGCTGGTGGTGTTTGGTGCTACTCTGCGGAAGTGTAGCCCCTCCAAAGGGCAAGCAGGCCTGTGCAGGGACAGCCCCTGTGGTGGTAGGCTTCAGGCAATTGTTGAGGCCAGCCCTCCTGGATGGCAGGCAGCCCCAGGTTCGGAGAGAGCATAGGGGGTGGCGGGGGTTGGGGGAGGGGATGCACTGGGAAGGTCAGCTTTCAGCTAGCTAGCGGGCCTGTAAGCTTGCTGTGGTGTGGGGGGTATTCTATGGGGACCCACCCCTTCTTCTCTCCCCTCCCCAGCACAGGCGCAGACCAGGTTCTTTTCCCAGGTTCCCTCTGATGCGGCTTTCCACTTCCTCGCCCCTAGAGTATTGCTCCCTTCCTCTGCAACAGCTTTGTTTTCTAGTCTCCCAGGCAGTCTCTGCCCCGTCAAATGGTTTCTAGACCTCCCAAGCAGTTTCCGCTCCACCCCACCCCCCCCAGCCCGGGGACTAACCTCTGGAGCCTAAGTCTTGGTGCCCAGCCCCCAGCCAGGCATCCCCCGGCCCTTTCTCGGGGACTAACCTTCAGAGGCTAGGCCTCGGTGCCCAGCCCCCACCCAGGCATCTCAATTTTTGGTGACTGTGCCCGTAGTTCAGATGGTCCGTTCAGTTCTTGATCGGCTTTTCCGTACTCCAACTTACTGCTACACTCTTCTCTGCCTCTGGAGATTCCTCCAGTTTGTTTGATCTTTCCCCCGTGTAGGTGACTTTCCAGGGTGCAGGATCCCTTTATCCTCCGCAGTTCCCTTTCGGGAGCGCCCGTCCCCCTCAGATTCACCTTCTCTCACTCTCCTCTTTTCTCCCGTTCTTCCCCGTAATGTCACGAACATCTTGCCATTATTGGAGTTTAGGTTCTTCTGCCAGCGATTGGTTGCTGTTCTGTGCAAGTCATTTATTCTGTAGATGTGCTTTTTTTTGTTGTGTTTGTGGGAGAGGGCGAGCGTGTCCCCCTACTCCTCCGCCATCTTGTCCTCTCCTCCATAATGTCTATTTCTTATATTTTTGTCTTTTTGCCTTTTCTAGGGCCACTCCTGCAGCATATGGAGGTTCCCAAGCTAGGGGTCTAATCAGAGCTGTAGCTGTCGCCCTACACCAGAGCCATAGCAAAGCCAGATGCAAGCCACGTCTGTGACCTACACCACAGCTCATGGTAACACCAGATCCTTAACCCACTGAGCAAGGCCAGGGATCAAACCTGCAACCTCATAGTTCCCAGTCAGATTCGTTAACCACTGAGCCATGACAGGAACTCCCATAATGTCTATTTCTTTATTAACATTATCTGTTTGATGAACTATTCCCTTTAGTTTTTGGTATGGTTTTCTTAGCCCTTTGAACATATCTAAGTGTGTGATTTAAAGTCATTGCCTAATAAGTCCAGTAACTGCTTCCACAGAAACAGTTTCTATTACTTGCTTTTTCCCTTTTGTATGGGTCATGTTTTCTTATTTGTTTGCATACTTCATAACATTTTCTTGAAATCTTGATATTTTGAATATTATAGTATGACAAATTTTACCTCATACCAAGGGTTTATTTTTGACACTTTCGTGGTTGTTGTTAGATATTTATTACTGATTTTATCAACTAGTTTTGAAAATCTGAATTCTTTGTTTTAGGGAATTGAATGCTCTATTTTGTTAGCTTAGTGATTAGCTAGTGATTGGGCAGAGACTATCTTAAATACCTGGACACAAAATATACCTTCTAAATTTTGCTGATGGGCTCTATGTGGTGTGTTGGGACACAACTTCAACATTCATCTAGGTAATTTTCAACTCTGCCTTAGACTTCATTCCTACTTGTGCAGAGCCTGAAGTTCATCCAGAGGTGAGAGCTTAAGGCTTTGGATTTTTCTAAACATGCATACAGCCCTGGATATGTAAGGGACTTCTAAATTCCCTAGAACATGTCAGAATTTTCCATATCCTTATTCCCCAAAGCATCTCATCCCCCAGCACTTCCTCCCAAGTTTTAATTTGTCTATTGTTAGCCCCACTGTATTCCACAATCATAGACAGAAGTAACTAATAAATTTGCCTAGAGGTGGGATAAAGATAGCACAGGAGTAAGACACAGTGCTCACCTTATTCCACAAACATTTTTTTTCAAAACTCTGTATGTAGAATGATTTGCACAGAATATCTACTGAACGCTGGCAGAAGATCTTAAACATCCAAAAAGGGCAGGAAATCCTCCGCATAACTGGATAGAACAAAAGGAAAAAAGAGAGAAGAGGAAAAAAAGGGAACCAGGGCAGCACCAGCACTATTGAGAAGGAGCAGTGAAAGAGGAAAGGAATCTACACCATGGGAGGTCACCTAACTGATGGGGAGATCAGCTTAGTTAGAGAGGGCAACTCAAAGACTCAAAGAATAGCACAGCAGCCAGACTGAGGAGGGTAAATCAGGGGGAGAGCAGCACAAACCATCAATATTACCACCCCTTGGACACCACAGCCTGAGATGCTTGAGCAGGGGCTGGGTGCTGAGACTCAGGCTCTGGAAGTCTGAGAGAGAGGACTAGGGTTGACTCTGTGGAGATAGCTGTAAGGATAAGGAGTAGTACACTATTAGCTGGGGAGTGGATCACCACAGTCAGGGAGTGTGGAAGGAGGCCTGAGCCCACAGGAGAAGCAAGGTGCCAATTTTGGGGAGTGTGAGAAGAGGAGGGGTAGGAACACCATAAAATATCTCTCTGTGCATGTGTGGGCTCTTGGGAGCACCTCTTGTATGTTCTACAGGTGGCAGGGGCAAACCGCCACAGCCATCTCAGACTCCAGAGGACCACCACTTGGAGGTCCATGAACAGGAACCACCTGTGGCTCCAGTCACCTCAGGGGTGGCCACAGAGGAGGGTGATATATGCAACTAAGTGGCACATATTTTTGTTTTCACTCCCCTAGGAACACACACAGCCAGCTGTTGCCACTTCAAAAGGCTCTAAGCACAGCCTACACCTGCCTGAGGGTCACTACTACTTCCCAGGGCCCTGCAACCAGGAGCAGCCTGTGTCAACTCTCCACAGGTCTTCACCACTGTCAAAGGCCCAGCAATGAGGCACTGGCTACAGGCCCTGCCCATTGCCTTCATCTCCATGGAAGCACACACAGGCCATACAGCAGCACACCCCCATCAAGGGGATAACAGCCTGCACACACTAAGGAAAGAGACAGCAAGCATCCAAACCAAAAGCATCCCTCATGCCAAAAAAATAGTAAGCCCCCACAAAACATCCATGGGCACTCTCACATATACATAGACCTCTAAGACCACAGTAGTTGTTTTCCATAAACTCACAGAATAAGAAAAATATAAGCAAAATGAAGAATCTCAGGAACTGTTCCCAGTAAAAAGAACAGGAGAATTCTTCTGAAGGAGCAAATAGTAAAATAGACCTCTGTAGTCTAATAGACACCAAGTTCAGAAAGGGAATAGTGAAAAGTCTAAAGATATGAAGGAATTAAGAGTGGATAGGTACAGTAATGCAGATTACTTTAGAAAGGAACTAGAAAATATAAGGAGGAGCCAAAAAAATTAGAAAATTATTTTGCAGAGATGCAAGTGAGTTAAAGGCATTGAAGAGTAGAATGAATAATGCAAAGAAATGAATTAGTGACTTAGAAGGTAGAATAATGGAAATCACCCATTTGGGACAGCAGACAGAAAACTAAATGAAAACAACATGAAAGCAATGTAAGAGATCTATGGGATAATATAAAAGAGGTCAATCAATGCATAGCAAGGATTCCAGAAGAAGAAAAAGGAAAGGTGATTGAAAATATATTTGAAGAAATTATGGCTGAAAACTTTCCAAATCTAAAGGAAACAGATATCAAGACACAGGAAGCACCGAGGACCCCAAAACAAGTTGGACCCAAGCAGACCCACATCAAACATATTATATTAAAAATGGCAAAGGTTAAATAAAGGAATATAAGGCAACAAAGGAATAGCAACAAGTTAATTATAAGGAAAAACCCATAAGATTATCAGCTGATTTCTCTACAAAAACACCAAGAGAGTGGCAAGATATATTCAAAGTTCTAAAAGGGAAAAGTTTGTAGCCTAGAACACTCTACCCAGAAAGCATGTCATTTAAAATAGAAGGAGAAATAAATAATTTCTCTAACAAACAAAAACTAAAAGAATACAGCAATACTAAACACATTCTAAAAAAAAATACTGAAAGGGCTTCTCTAAATGGGAAAGAAATGCAAAGACATAGAATGGAGGAAAACACAATTAGAAAGTAATCACTTAAGCCAGTATACAGATCTAAAACAAAAATAATCTATTTGTAAAATGATGATAAATTCAAGGAACAGCAAAAGGATAAACATGAAGATGTAAAAAAAGGACATCCAAAATAATAAAACATGGGGAATGAAAGTAAGAAGATCTAGACCCTTCTTTTTTAGAATGTATTTGAGTCTATATGACTATTAGGAAAGCAGACATAGGAAGGGGTTAAATACTTGAAAAATAGGATAACCACAAATCAAAATCAAATAATACATTCACAAACATTAAAAAGAAGAGGACACAAGAATAAAATAAAAGGAAATAATCCAACAAAAAGAAGAAAGGAACAAAGGAGAAAAAGAGAATCAATGTTTAAAATGGCAATAAATACATCCTTATCAATAATTAACTTAAATGTCAAAGGACTGAATGCTCCAATCAAAAGACAGAAAAAAACATTCTCTGACATCAATTGTACAATTTTTTTTAAGGTCAGTCACCCAAGGCAACAGAAACAAAAAGAAAAATAAACCAATAGGACCTAATCAAACTTACAAGTTCTGTAAAGCAAAGGAAACCATAAAAAAAGACAGCCTACGAATGGGAGAAAATAGTTGCAATCAATGCAGCTGACAAGGGCTTAATCTTCAAAATATACAAACAACTTATGCAACTCAACAGCAAAAAATACAAAAACAAACAAACAAAAAAAAACCCAAATGAAAAATGGGCAGAAGACCTAAACAGACATTCCTCCAAAGAAGACATACAGATGGCCAACAGGCACATAAAAAAAAGCTCAACATCATTAATTAGTAGAGAAATGCAAAACAAAACTACTATGAAGTACTACCTCACACAGGGCAGAACAAATTAACAAGTCTACAAATAACAACTACTGGAGAGGATGTAGAGAAAAGGGAACCCTCCTACACTTAGTAGGAATGTAAATTGGTACAACTACTATGGAAAACAGTATGGAGGTACCTCAGAAAACTAAATATAGAAATACCATATGATCCAGGATTCCACTCCTGGGCATATATCCAGACAAAATTTTCGATGAAAAAGATACATGCATCCCCATGTTCATACAGCATTATTCACAATAGCCAAGACATGGAAACAACTTAATTGTCCATTGACAGATAAATGGATTAAGAAGATGTGGTACCATATACACAATGGCATACTACTCAGCTACAAAAAGAACAAAATAATGCCATTTGCAGCAACATGGATGGAACTGGGATTCTCATGCTAAGTCAAGTAAGTCAGTAAGAGAAAGATAAATACCATATGATATCACTTATTTGTGGAATCTAAAATATGGCACAGATGAACCTATCTACAGAACAGAAACAAAGTCATGGACATAGAGAAGAGATTTGTGGTTGCCAAGGGGAGGGGGGAGAGAGTGGGATGGACTGTAAATTTGGGGTTAACAGATGCAAACTATTGCATTTGGAGAGTATAAGCTATAAGGTCCTGTTCTATAGCACCGGGAACTATATCCAATCACTTGTGATGGAACATGATGGAAGATAAAATGAGAAAAACAATATATAAATATATCTATTTATTCTGGGTCTCTTTGCTATACAGCAGAAATTGATGGAACATTGTAAATTAACTATAATAACAATATTTTATAAAAAAATATATTTGGCTGTACGTGTTCTGACAAATTCCGCCTGCGTATGCCCACCTCAGTATTGGGAGAGTTAGTTCTAAGTTAGGTAAAATAAAGGAAATCCCTTTGAGCTGGTCCTCTATGGAGGCACCAGACAGGTCAAAGCAAACAATCACAGTTCTTTGTAGATGATGTCCATTCTGTTCCCTCTGGGACCAATATGTGTACTAGAAATGCTGTTTTCAAGACACCAAACTGGGGAGTTGGAGATGGGATCACGGTAAGTTAAAATGATCATGGTACATTAAAACAGAATTTTCTTACCAAGACTCTGTTTTTTTTTTTTTTTAATATAGTTGCACCCTGGTTGTGAAAGATTTTGGGTTAGTTTCCAGAGCTCTAAAAAAGGTGATTCTAGTCATTTTTTTACCAGATGTTCCATTCCTTATTGGAGGAATAGAATTTTAGAGTTCTTTACTCCACCATTCTCACTGACATCACTCTTCCATAACTTTTTAATAGCTTTTGTTGCTTGCAAATAATCTAAATACCAAAAGGATAGTTTCTCCTCTCGGGATAACTGTGGATAAATTCCAACAAAAAAGCAGCTCTTAAGAGAATTTTTAGAGAAGGACTTAAAAGTAGTAAACAAGATTTTTTTTTCAGATTTTTTTTTCCAATCCACATAATAAGGGAGACATAGAATTAAAGCATAAATTTTGGCCATTATAAAACTATATGTACTCCTAAATATTAAACAAATTGATTTACAAATGGAATAAATATATAGAATGGCTATGGGATAGGTATTGTCCATAATTCTTTCTTCTCTTCTCATTCAAATAATGACAAAATTTAATGACTGAAAAATAAATGACTCATTATTGACTCAAAAGGCCATGCCATAACTTTCTGAATGTGCCTTGCAGACTTTTCAAAGACTATAGTCAAAGTGGAAACAATATAAAAGAAATGAATTATTTTATATAATGAAAAATGAGAAAAAGGAATCTGTGAAACAGGCAGATTATTAAAACCAATAAACTTTCAACTTTGCCAATCCTCTCTCTTAATATCTCACTCTCATGATTTTTTTTTCCTCTCCCACCAGTCATACTGATAAAATATCAGTCAATAATACTCTAGTGAGAATGGATTTCAGAGTTCAACCCGTTTGGCTGAGACTGTTAGCAGCCATTTCCCAAGACCTACTTAGAGGTAGATTAACATATTTAGCTGAAACAGTATTATATACAGTTATAACAGTATTTTTGAACACAGTTTTTCATTGAAAGAAGTTAATATTTCTACCTACATGGGTTAACGGGCCTCTGTAGATTACCCTGGGAATTTCTTTAAATATGTCCATAGAAGGAGATTTAGACAGTTTGTGTATGAATAGAAGATTTATATAACAGATTTACAAAAGAATTTTAGAATCCAGATTATTCAGTCATGGAGTCCTTATGAATCAGAAACTCCTTTGAAACCACCACAGATTTGTTCTTATATCAGTCACAAGAACAATCGGTTTTGCTTTAGCTCAAACTAGTTCAATGCATGTATATGTTGACAGCATTTCAGACCCTCCATGAAGGCCTCTGTTGATACAACTGCTAGAGTGAGGCAGCTCACTCAAGCGTACTCTAGACGTGCTCTGAAGGATGGCTCTGACTGATAGGAGACAAGAACACATGGATAGATTTTCCCTCCTTTCTTACTTGAAAGACAGTGCTAAAATGTACTTTCTAAAGTCCTTCAAGAAGTCTTATGGGATTGATAACCAGTTGTACCATAGCAATAGCCAGTTTAGGGAGGCATTTTTGAATTGGTTCTCTTTTCTTCCCTTATTCACTCCTCATCTCTCATTTCTACTTCTGAGATCACATTTCCCAAAAAAGCACTTCCACTTTGTTTCAGGTCCTGATTTCTGTGGAACCCAGCCTAAGACACCCTCACCTTAAAATTATCCATGAATAATATAGTGAATAATTATATTAGTATAGATTAGAGTTTTAAAATTAGAAGAAAGTAGGCAATAAACATGGATAACACCTACATTTGCTTAACTTGATGTGTTAACAATTGAGTATGAACAATTAACAAATATATTGAAGGACACACACATGCACATAACTATCCCCTTTATTTCATCTGAGCAAGAAATTTAATTGAAGAATGTGATGTTCCAACTAAAATATACAATTCTTGGTCCAGTGCTTTTGATTGGGCACTGAACAGAAAAGGTTTTCTATGCAAAGTATAATATTGGTTGGGGTTTTCAACAGGCTAAACTCTTTAGGTTAAAGGTAACAGCAACAAATGAGTTCCCAACACTGGAGGGATACAGTACACTCTTAATTGTCTGGTACTACTTTTAAGTCTTTTCTGGTTGGAAGACAAAGTGTCTTTGGATTTCAAGTCCCAGAACAAACTATCATGAAACAATTGTGAACAAAATTCCATCATCAATACATCCAGAACTGAAAGCTTTGCTTAGTGTGTCAAGTAAGAATATGATGCAGGCTCATTCTGATAGGAACTATCACATTTTATTCACACAGCACCACATGTTCACACTGACATCTAAAATCCATGCACTTTAGCACTTTGGCCGGCTCTCCCTGAAGATCACACATGCTTCATTCATAGACTGAGTGCTCCATATGCATCTTTTAGGAATCCAAAGCAAGAACTAGCTAAACTGTCTCCTGTGCAATGAAAGCTCTGTCACTTTGTATCATCATTGGTCCTACTTTGGCTAAGCTTAGACACTTCGTTTTTTTGCTGCTGGAGGAGAATCTTGAGAAAGCTATTGAGTGACAGCTATGGTATCAGCAGATATCACTTGGCATCCATAATTCATCCAAATCATGCTTCAGTCTTGAATTTTAAATGCTGATTTCTGTGGGGTGTTTTTTTTTTTCCTCTAGTATAATGTACTCTGAATGACAAACAGTAGCTATAAGTTACTGGAGAAAGGGAAAATCATCAGAAAGCTTATATGTCCCTGGTGATATAACCAGGGCTGGTCAAGCATGAAGGCAAAATAAACTATCTTAATGGTCTGTTGTCTGAAGACCTGATAAAGCTTCTAAATAACACCCTCAGAACAAAATGGGTGCCCAGAACTTTCACCATTATCTGTATTTACAGCAGTGATTTAGTCAGAACCCTTGGTGTTCGAGCAATAGTTGTGGCACTTGATTACATGTAACTCTGATAAATGGCATAATCTATTTTATCCTTTTTTTCACCACTTGTAAATTTTGAGCAATGATCCCTGCATGACCACTTTACAGAGCTGTCGATAGGAGCAAATTGGAAAATAAAGGCAAACTGTTATTTCAAATTATAAAATATATGTAAAATAATGTTATTCTTATGATAATGAGTAATCTCAATTACTAATACCATGAATTTACCTATTAGTCATTCGTATCTTTATGGGAATTTGAGGGACCTAAAGTTTTTTCATATTTTTGTTTTTTGCTTTTGTTTGCTTTTTTTTAGGGCCACAACGGTAATGTGTGGAAATTCCCAGGCTAGGGATTGAATAGGAGCTGCGGCTGGTGGCCTATGCCACAGACACAGCAATGAGGGATCCCAGCCATGTCTGCGACCTACACCACAGCTCATGGAAATGCTGGATCCCTGACCCACTGATAGAGGCTGGTGATGGAACTCTCATCCTCGTGGATACTAGTTAGATTCGTTTCTGCTATCCCACAATGGGAACTCCATAAAGGTATATTTCAATAGGATATATTCCAGGGTTTCTGAGACAAATTGATGGAAATAGGTGTGTTAAATAAGAGTGAAAAGATCCAGAAAGAACAGTCTGGAATTCTGAAGATAAATGTGACTACTTTCTAATCAGGCTAAGATTAAATTTTGATAAAAATAATTTGGCCTGCCCCTTCCTCCTCTGCAAGTGTAACTGAGCTGACAATCTGTGGTGTTACCCGAAGGCCATGCCTCTATGGCAGCAGGCAGGTTGCCCTCACTAGCTATCCATGCCTCACCCTCAGGAACCTGAGGAGATGAAGAGAGGCATTCATGTTTACTTGTACATGATTTCTTTTTCTTTTTTTGTGGAGAAGGTAACTTGCTTTCATTGTAAAAAGACATGGATTCTACCTAAAGAATACTTCATCTTAAAGATATTTTTCACTATATTCATGAAGAATGGTGTTGATAATCTTAAATGAATGAAAAATAGAGACTTCCCTGGTCTATATACTCTAAAAAATGTATTTATTCTCTCTTCTATGAGACACATAGCACTTTCTATGTCTCTTGTAACACTTAACAAATTCTAATAATATTATTTTATTCAATTTTTCATGCCATTTAAATTTCAAGATTTCTGAGACCAGAAACAATGTCCTACTCATATTTATATCGTCTATAGGCAATTTTAGCATAATGCCTTGTAGCAATTGATGATTAATTTAAGAAGAAAGGAACAAATAAAAATACAGGCAATGTTATTGTTGTGCAATATTCTGATACGGGAAAAATTTCATGCCATATTGAAGCCATGTATATTGGTGATTTGAGTAAAAATTTGGGAAACTAAGTTTGTGGACAGGCCAGCCTGTTAAATGCTTTTTTAAAAAAGTGTGTCATTTATGTAATTTAAGGATAAAAATACTGACAGACAAACGTGATTAAGTGTAAATATAGAGCAATGCACAGATTAGGAAAATCCAAAGAGATTTCTTATTTTTTAAATAAAGAATGTTTTTACAGGAACAAAATGTGAATTTTTTTGTGTCAAAATAAGAAAAAAATTGATTTGGATTTTCTTATTAACATAAGGCTTTTCTTAAAAAGAGAGGACATTGGTCAGTAATGTACTTGTTTTTTCTTTCTTTCTTTCTTTCTTTTTTTCATGGATTTCCCTGCAGAGGAAAAAAATGTGACTTAGGTAAAGGAAAGAAGAAAAAGTCTAACAGCAAAAATGTGGTATTTCCACTTGGGGAAGACAATATGTAGTGAAACCATTAGTCTATGGATGAAATTTCTATGAGAAAGCTATTTTGCAGAAGTGGAGAGGCCACATACTGCGTTCAGTACAATGGTACTACTAGTTGGGGAGCCTGTGTATGAGAGTGAAGTACACAATGGCCTGCTGTGTAATTAAAGAGAGATGTGAGAAACACTGAGAAACCCCATACTGTGTCCATAGAGAACACAAATACTTTTAGGGAGATGTGATAACTAACCACCAGGTTTTCAAATAAATTAGAGGGTACCTGTTAATCTTTACAGATAGATGACACTTATTTTTCCTTTCAGACTAAAAGTGCTGATCCATTATTGACTGTTGCTTGATTTGTTTTTGATATTACCTTGTTTTCTTTTTCTTTCCAAAAGCCATATAATTTTGGGAATAATAATGGTTTCTCAAGAGAGAGCTATGGTTATGGTCTTGCAGAATAAAGTATCTTTAAAATAATTCAGTCAAAACATGCCATTTAAATGTAAAAACTCTTGGTCAAAGTATATGCCAAAAGGTAACTTTGAGGCACTAACCCATCCTGTGGCCACTTTCCAAAATCAGAATCGTTTAGTTGAGTTTCTTTTTCTTCCTCTTGTCAATGGAATTCATTTTATGAGCTTTCTGCAGGATCTCAGAAGAAAAAGACACATTTTGTTGGGGTTTCTAGTGAGTTTATTAAAGGCTACTGAGGAAATCTCTTGCAGCACAGCTGCAAGATCTGGTATTGTCACTGGGTCATCTTGGGTGGCTGCTGTGGCAAGGGTTCGACTCCCGGCCTGGGAATTTCCAAAAGTAAAGTAAAAAAAAAAAAAAAAAGCTACTAGACATTGGTTTCTTTCCATCTTCATATGTTCTTTTAAAGCTGTGGTTCTTAAGCCTGAATCAGCATCATCTCACAAGATTTTATAAAAATAAGTTGCCCATCCTCTATTGCACTCATCTCCCAAACCTCAGATTTAGTTGCTCTGAGTAGTAACTAGGAATGCTATTTTCAAATCCCGCTACACTCCAATACCAGTTGATTCTGACACCCAGCCAAATTTGAGAACAACTTCTTAAGAACCCATGATTTTGCAGGGCATTTAATTTACATTTAATTAGTCAGGACTCAGCTATATTTGAGAATGGGTTATCTCTTGCATTGGTAGCATGTAGAAATTGCTGTTTTATTGCTCAGATTCATCTTATTTCCTGGAATAAAGAGTAAATATGTGTGAATTGGAATTCTGCTATTTTATTAGAGAAATAGAACTATCAAAGAGATTATTCTTTGACATGCACATCCAAGGCAGCCTGGAGCAGGAAAACTTAAAGAGCACGGTAAAGCCCAAAGGTACTGAAGGAACTTAAGAGGGAGGTGGTGCGGAGATCATATATAAGTATTAGGCTCAAAGGTCCACAGAATTAGGTGTGCAAGGCAGGAAAAGCCGAGTAGGTAAAGTCTGTGAAAGAGCAGGATGACAGTAAATAAAGAGGTTCAGAAAAATTCCAGAAATGGCCTTGAACTGCTGCTGATGCCTTTTATCGGCCTGTGGGTAGACAGGTGTGGTGTGTCTTGGGGCCTTCTTAAAAGGCAGAGGCAACTCTCTGCTTGTGATTTTGCTGTTTTCTCATATTCTTAGTACCTGTGCTTGGCAGAGTAGCCATTCAGTTAATGTTGAAGGAATCAATTATTATAAGGAAAGATAATTTCCAATGAATAGTAACTATTCTTTCTTCATTTCATATTTCATATTTGAAAACTCATTCAGTGATTTGTCTCAAATTTCCTTAAAAAACTGAACTTGATTTCCAGGACCGACAGAATTAGTCTAGTCATTCTCAATTTTGCATCTGTATTGGCATCACCTAGAAAGCTTGGAAGTGAATATTGATGCTTGAGACAAACCTCTGGATGTTCTATTATATTTTTTTTTGGCTGCATCCACAGCATACAGAAGTTCCAGGGTCCAGGAATGAACTTGTGCCACAGAGATGACCTGGGCCACAGTGGTGACAACACTAGATATTTCACCCAATGAGCCACTAGGAAACTTCTATACATTCTATTACATTGGTTTGAGTGAAGCCTAGGCATTAGAATATTTAAAAACCAAACCAAATAAAACCAAAACAAATAACAAAACCCCAGCTTCCAGGCAAAACTAGTGTACACCCAGGGAATTAGATTTTCAAAGATGTTCTTAAAATTCATCAGTACAGTGGGAAAAAATTTAAAAAAATATAAAAAAAATCATCAGTTTTTTGTAGCATGGATTCGCCCCAACCTAACCCAAGTTAGATCATTCAAAAAAACTCTTTTAGTTTTGACTTCTAACTATGTTGGTTATGGATAAGAAAAATAACTTAATGATATGAGAGAAATAATATTTACAGTTTAGGCTGCTAAGATATTCCAGGAAAAGGAGTATGTGAGGATCAGTGAATAGATATATTCACTCGGTCTTAACAATTTTTTCCTCTCTGGACCACTCACCTCCTGATACCTAAAGGTAAATTATTAATAGTCACATGCATTAGAGTCAATTACTTATGAACATTCTGTATTTATTTCTGTCCTATTCATGATATGAACTCACTTTACCCACTGTGAATCCTTGGTTCAGCAACAACAAACTGGACTTATCCTTCTGATCCCTGTGTCTGCTAGTGTTTGTACTTTGTCATGGTAACATTGAAATATTGACACTTTCCAGTGGATCTCATCTATCATTGATTCTTAGCAACTCATATTGTCTAGAGTAGGAATCCTCCATTGTAACATAGACCTATGGCTAGTAGCACTCCTCCCCGCCCCATCCTCACACATGAGGAGAAGATTAGAATAACATGGAGGATTGAGAAGGCCAATGGAAATAAGAAAACAATATAGAATATGGGTAATTATTACCTATTGAGCTTAATGTAAAGTCTTAAAATTCAATCTAGACTTGAGTCTACTAATATACATTAATAAAATAAAAACCAGCAGAAATCTATATTCAGCTTATAGAAATATTTTCCATGTAGAAACTTTCTCTAAGCCTCAAAAGTCTGCAGAAAATGAACATCCACTGTAAATATTTATTTTTGTGACTAAGAACAGAAGATACCTGGGACTCAAAGTGGCACATGACTGAGGAAGTTTTGAGGATATAGGAAAATACTGAGTTCCTTTGGGATAAATTATAAATCCCTGTCTACTGTAGTTAGGGCAAAAAGTGGTCTTATCTTTCTGTTTTTGCTTTCTTCTCATATGTACCCATGATGAGCTGTGTTTCCCTGGGAAAATTGATTTTTTAAACTGAAACAAATTGGGTACTGCCCTATCCACGTCATTGTAATATATCACATTGATTTGTAGAAATGCTTCCTTGGTTCACTTAGTATGTTGAAAAGATTGCTACTGATACTCATCAAATCTGTTACTTTCCTCACCATTATAGTTTGATGCTCCATTTATCCACAGAAAAACAGACTTTTTTTTTTAACTCTGCAAAATTCAGTTTCTTCCATTTTTTTAAAAAAAATTTGTAATGATTTTTATTTTTTCCATTTTAGCTGGTTTACAGTGTTCTGTCAATTTTCTA
The DNA here is from genome assembly GCF_016906955.1 of Phacochoerus africanus. Taxonomy (NCBI): domain Eukaryota; kingdom Metazoa; phylum Chordata; class Mammalia; order Artiodactyla; family Suidae; genus Phacochoerus; species Phacochoerus africanus. The sequence continues at coordinate 45,095,941 of NC_062549.1, read as the reverse complement.
CTATACATAAAGTTGACCCAGTTACACATACAGGTATACATTCTTTTTTCTGACATTATCTTCCTCCACCATAAGTGACCAGAGTTCCCAGTGCTATACAGCAGGATCTCATTACTTATCCATGCTAAAGGCAGAAAAACAGACTTTGTATTAACTTCTGTGAGAGACTGTATTGTCTGTATGAGATTTTCACCATTGATTATTTCCTCTAAAAAGCAAAATGTAGAAGTTCCCATTGTGGCTCAGTGGTTCATGAATCTGACTAGGAACCATGAGGTTGTGGGTTCGATCCCTGGCCTTGCTCAGTGGGTTAAGGATCTGGAAGTGCTGTGAGCTGTGGTGTAGGTTGCAGACACGGCTTGAATACCGTGTTGCTGTGGCTCTGGCATAGGCTGGCAGCTACACTTCCAATTAAAACCCTAGCCTTGGAACCTCCATATGCTGTGGGTGGGGCCCTAGAAAAGACAAAAAGACAAAAAAAATCAAAATGTAATAGTTCTTGCCCAGGTATTCGGGAAATTACAAAGAAAGTTGCATCTCAAGCTTGGGGTCAAATTTGGGCATATTTAAATAAGCCCCAGTTGGCACTGGTGGCAAAAAGATTAAAGCTTGGATAATTGTAGGCACCAAAATAAAGGGGGGGGGGCAGCAGGTTGAGAATCAATGCACACTAAACCAATAAGTAGCTACTTTTGTCAAGATTCATGTATGAGATTAAAAAATGTTCTGCATAACAGCAGTGCTGCTATTCTTGGCATGAAAGTGTCACTATCTCCCTACAATCCTACCTCAGTCAGAGGCAGAAAGATGGCTTATAAAAAGAAAATACATGAAAGCTGGAAGAGTTGAAAGGTATTAATCCTCAGAAAGGTTAATTTCCATGTCCTGGTAGATAGCTACAGATACATGCATGATATCCTATCAAAGGAAACAAGATTCTATCTCTAGTATATATTAATATTGCAGGAAAAAATGAATTCTATAAAATGAGTAAATTTCCAAGGTGTATTTTTTAAGACAATAACATTCAGATGAACCATGAGTAATCTCTTTCAACTAATTTCTGCCCTTTCTTTCTTTTTTTTAGGGCTGCACTCGCAGCATACAGAGGTTCCCAGTCTAGGGGTCGAATCCAAGCTGTAGACACTGGCCTGCGCCACAGCAACACCAGATCTGAGCCGCATCTGTGACCCACACCACAGCTCATGGCAACACCAGATCCTTAATCCACTGAGCGAGGCCAGGGATCAAACCCACAACCTCATGGTTCCTAGTTGTATTCGTTTCTGCTGCACCACAAGAGAAACTCCCTGTACTTTCTTTAAGTAAGAATTGGCGACTCATTGCAACTGACTTAGAAAAGACTGAACTTAGATGGTGCTTCAACCTATTTTTCTAACTTATAGGCTGCTGACCAGGTTGATCATAATCACAATAAATTGCAGTAGTGTTTCATGCATTTAACTGAGCATAAGAGAAAATAATTCTTCATAGCGTCCAAGCTCAAATACCTTTGTAGTTATAGTTCTGAGTACATTTTTAAAAAATTCTGCCTCTATGATAGGTTTGTTTTACTCAATTTTCCACTACAGAGTATTATTACCATACACCAAAATATTATAAGCACATAAAAACAGATTTTCATAACTTCCTATCTCTAGCCCATCTTTACTTATTTTATTATATTTATTTATTTATTGTCTTTCTGCCTTTTCTAGGGCCACTTCCCATGGCATATGGACTTCAGGCTAGGGGTCTGGCCTACACCAGAGCCACAGCAACACAGGATCGGAGCCATGTCTGCAACCTACACCAGAGCTCACGGCAATGCCAGATCCTTAACCCACTGAGCAAGGCCAGGGATCGAACCTGCAACCTCATGGTTCCTAATCAGATTCGTTAACCCATGCACCACGTCAGGAACTCCCAATCTTTATTTTAATATGCCAATTCATTGTGTATCCAATATCATGAAACATTAACTTGGCATTTCCTTGGAGATATAAAAATTTAGAACTCACCTATAAACAGTTATTTATAAAGGAAATGACATCTGAGATTCTTTTTCAGTGAGAGATTTAGGAGGCCTCAAATCTCTCCTCTTTCTTCCCTCTCACTTAATTCTACTTTCTATCAACACTTTTTCCCAACTCTTCTCAGAACTTTAGCTTACTTGTTCTTCATCCCCTTTATAGTACATGATGGGGTTATGGCTGTGCAAGCCAGGTCACAGGCTCTTGGCCCAATTATGTGCAAAAGCATTACTTTGTTTGATTTAGGTCATGTTAGTACCCCAAGCCCCAGCACAATTCCTGGAACATAAAGGAAATTCACTGAACACATGTGAGTAAATGAGGCCACCATTAAAACCAGAGAAGGAACCTAAACTGTATTTAGGAATTTCTTAAAAACAGCCAAAATCAAGAAACTTTTTTTTCTTTTTAAAGCCGCACCTGTGGCATATGGAAGTTCCCAGGCTAGGGGTCAAATTGGAGCTATAGCTCCTGGCCTACTGCCAGAGCTACAGCATGTGGGATCTGAGTGGTGTCTGCAACCTATACCACAGCTCATGGCAATGCCAGATCCCTAACCCATTGAACGAGGCCAAGAATCAAACCTGCATCCTCATGGATACTAGTCACATTCATTTCCACTGCACCACAACGTGAAATCCAAAGAAACTTTTTTTTTGATAAGAAATTTTCATTGTACTCCAGAGTCCAATGCAAATTTCAAAACAAAATTGGATTATACTTCATGATACCTTACTGAGATTCATAGACAAATTTGAAAAAAAAGATGATGTACAAGGGTTGAGCAAATAAAATAATGATGATAATGTTTAAGCTCTATGCCAGCTATATTAATGAGTATATTTTATTTCATGACATTACATAACATAGGTACCTATCACAAATGAATAGAACTAGAGCTATTCTAGGTAGTCAATGAAAATGCATATCATTTACTTTAGGCCATGAATTTTTCTTCTGAAGAAAGAATTTTGACATTCTATGAGGTTAAAGTAGCGAGTATCATCCATATAGAATTTTAAATATTTCAGAATCTCTACTCATTCATTGTGAAAACTTCTTTTTACTCAATTCCTAGTATCTTCACTTTTCTATTTTAACATCCCATGGGTCACAGAGATATTCTAGGTAAATGTTGTAAGTAAAGATCTGCAGATATTTAAGTGAGTTCTGCATTTGACACTTTGTCTTCTCCTGTGAGATGTTAATATGGACATCTCACCTCAGGCATTTAGGAAAGAAAACACAAATTTGCTACTGCTGAGACTCACATTTATTAATTAAGGAAAACCAGAAGAAAATTCAAGTTGAATCCCTAATAAGGTAGCATCTTATCTATCTCTCCTAGAGAGTATGGCACTCATCATATACAAAGTATTTTAGAATTTGCTAGCAGTTACCATGGCATTATCCATGTGAGTCACAAAACAGTTGTTTTATATAAACAGGATAGAGCTCTCTTTTATAAATTGGTGAGTGACAGAATCAGGATTTACCCTTAGGTGTTCACACTTTTCTGAATGGAGTCAGAAAAGTACTGGTTAAAACCCAAAAACTTATATGGAACCACAAAAACCAACCAACCAACCAAACAAACAAACAAAAAAACAGAATCCCCAAAGCAATCCTGTGAAACAAAGACAAAGCAGGAGGCATAACTCTCCCAGACTTCAAGCAACATTACAAAGCCACAGTCATCAAAACAGTGTGGTACTGGAACCAAAACAGACATACAGAACAATGGAACAGAATAGAGAACCCAGAAATAAACCCTTGCACTTATGGTCAATTAATCTTTGATAAAGGAGGCAATAATATAAAATGGGAAAAAGACAGTCTTTTCAGCAAGAATTGCTGGGAAACCTGGACAGCTGCATGCAAATCAATGAAACTAGAAAACACCCTCACACCATGCATGGAAATAAACTCAAAATGGCTTAAAGACTTAAATATAAGAAAATACACCAGCAAACTCCTAGAAGAGAACATAGGCAAAACATTCTCTGACATCAACCTCATGAATATTTTCTCAGGTCAGTCTCCCAAAGCAATAGAAATTAGAGCAAAAATAAACCCATGGGACCTCATCAAACTGAAAAGCTTTTGCACAGCAAAGGAAACCCAAAAGAAAATAAAAAGACAACTTACAGAATGGGAGAAAATAGTTTCAAACGATGCAACTGAAAAGGGCTTAATCTCTAGGATATACAAGCAACTTATACAACCGAACAGCAGAAAAGCCAACCGCCCAATTGAAAAATGGGCAAAGGACCTGAATACACATTTTTCCAAGGAAGATGTACAGATAGCCAACAAGCACATGAAAAAATGCTCAACATCCCTGATTATTAGAGAAATGCAAATCAAAACTACCATGAAATACCACCTCACACCAGTCAGAATGGCCATAATTAATAAGTCCACAAACAACAAATGCTGGAGAGAGTGTGGAGAAAAGGGAACCCTCCTGCACTGTTGGTGGGAATGTAAGCTGCTACAACCACTATGGAGAACAGTGTGGAGGTACCTTAGAAAACTATAGATAGATCCAGCAAGTCCACTCTTGGGCATATATCCAGACAAAACTTTCCTTGAAAAAGATACATGTACCCGCATGTTCATTGCAGCTCTATTCACAATAGCCAAGAGCTGGAAATAACTCAAATGTCCATTTACAGATGATTGGATTAGGAAGATGTGGTATAAATACCCAACAGAATACTACTCAGCCATTAAAAAGAATGAAATAATGCCATTTGAAGCAACATGGATGGGACTAGAGGAACTCTCATACTAAGTGAAACAAGTCAGGGAAAAACAAATACCATATAATATCACTCATAACTGGTATCTAATATACTGCACAAATGAACCTTTCCACAGAAAACAATATCATGGAATTGGAGAATAGACTTGTGGTTGCCTGGGGGGAGGAGGAGGGAGTGGAAGGGATTGGGAGCTTGGGGTCAACGAATGCAAACTATTGCTCATGGAATGGGTTTACAATGAGATCCTGCTGTGTAGCACTGAAAACTATGTCTAGATACTTACAGTGCAGCACAACAATGGGAGAAAAAATTATGTATACATGTATGTGTAACTGTGTTCCCATGCTATAGAGTGGGGAAAAAAATGTGTGTTGGGGAAATAACAATAAAAAATAAATTAAAAAAATTAAGTTAAAAAAATAGTGAGTAAGCATGCTAATATACAGGGGTAATGTAAGGATATAAAAACAAGGCTACTTTTAAATTTCAGTGTTTTACTCTGATTTTTAAGATTTAAGAGGTGGTCTGTAATGGATTCAAATGTTGCATTTGTAATACAATGAAACGTTTACAGAAAGATAATTTTTCATCAAAATATTTTTAGGAAAAAAAGTATTTGTTGAATGAAGAGTTTTACACCTACAAGTTTCCCAATTTAATTCTAGACCTTTCTTCTTCCTTTGGCTAAAGAACTCTGCTAGGCTAGTATGACCTTCATTAGGGTTTAGCAATTACAACTTCAACATGTTGCAAGATTCCAATTGTCTTGCTTATTTGAGGAGTGCTTCCTTGGATAAGTATTTTCCCTACTGAGAGTGAGTAATTTGGAAACTCTTTAATGTCCTTTAGGCATGCTCAAGATTTCAGTGTGAATGGAAAGTGGCCTATAACTTTTAGAGTTCAGGGGTTAATACAGAAGAAAATTTACCTTTCTTCTGCCTCCCTATGGATATTCAGCTCTAGAACTACTTCTATTATTATATGTAGGGTTTCTGACTATTTATATAACTTATTCTTGTATAAATGTTTTAATAATAATAAGAGAAAATGTATTTAGTGCCTGATATGTACCAGGCCTCTATACAATGGAATTTTACATACATTACCTCATTAATACTTAGAACTCAATGAGGTTGATATTTTTAAATCTCTGCTTTTTGTTTGTTTGTTTGTCTTTTCTAGAGCCACTCCCATGGCATATGGAGGTTCCCAGGATAGGGGTCTAATAGGAGCTGTAGCTGCCAGCCTATGCCAGAGCCACAGCAACGTGGGATCCGAGCCGCGTCTGTGACCTACACCACAGCTCATGGCAACACCCGGGATCCCCACCCCACTGAGCAAGGCCAGGGATCGAACCCACAACCTCATTGTTCCCAGTAGGATTCGTTAACCACAGAGCCATGACGGGAACTCCCAAATCTCTGTTTCTTGATGAAAAGCATATGTGTCAAATTAAATCACTAGCACAAGTTTACAGAGCTACTAAGTAGCATACCTGGAATTCAAATGCAGCACTGCCTGATCACAAAGTCTCTCTTTTTTTTAATTTTGCCTTTGCATTTGAACTATCCCAAAGATAATTTTGCATTCTATTGCTCCTCAACTCTCCTTATTTAGAGACCAGAAGATGCTGCTATCAGTCATGCTTAATTTGAAGTAAGTATGGAGTATTTAGCTTTATTTTACAAGATGGCACCAAATAACATTTGTTTAAGTAAATGAACTTTGAAAGGCACATTGAGGCAAGAAGAATTAGGATGAGTGAAAGCATTTAAAATCATTGGACTTTCACAGCTATTGTATAGGAGAGAGGAGGAGAAAATACCAGGGAAAAAAGTGTTATGATTACATTTTTCTGGTTGGCGAACATTCCATTTGAAACATTTATACTGAAACATAAACAAAATGAGTAGCATTATTACCTGTGTAGCAACCATGGTGAGTGGAAGATGGACAGTCCATTTTGCTATATAATTCTGAAGACACACATTCCAAACATGTGACAAACTGTGCTGTGCAAGTAGCTCGTTGTCTGCAAGAAAAATCACATCAATCAAAACAAGCTCCCAGACCTCAAAGTGCTGGAGATATCACAATCATTAAACAGTAATGCAAATAAAAAAGCAATATCTCACCTCATTAGTACTAAATATGTTGTTTATTCCTTCCCCAAGTAAAATGTTTAGAAGCCTGCATAATGAGCGTCTCATTGACAGAGGTGTGGAATTATGAAGCTGCTAAATCCAGCAAGAAGACAGAGTGATAAAATAGATTGGATTTTGCAATAGCTGTGCTCAGAGCAAACTTGGGAGGCTGGATTCCACATTAGCACATTGTTTTGACATTCATACACTCAGAAATTCTATTTCACTGCGATGGCGGATATGACATGTGGGCAAAGAAGAGAATATGTGGGCTGAAGTCAAATCTATAGGCTACAGGCAGAGGAAGAAACTGAATCAATTCTGAAAGTGATACCTCATTTTCTAATTAGAGAATTTGCATGAAAACAACCACAAATGATCTAGAGACATAATTAAAGCTGATGGTCAGTTAGAGGGCCAAATTAAAATTTGGAAATGTTTACCTGTCTATAAGAGTCTCTGTACAAATGTATACTAATGATGAAAGTGTCCTTTGAATTTCCTATATGCCAGCATCTAGAAGGCAGTTTATTGTCATGAAATGTGCTGTTGGCTCTTAGTGCGTGATTCTTGATATGTCAATTTGCTGGGGCTAGAATATTTATTTAGCATGAGTTTTCAAGTCCTCTGTGTCTTCCTTGGAAATGCCATGCTGCCTTCCTTCAAAGAATTAGCTATCCTAATTTATAATGCCGACCAACCTGGAGATGCCAGTTCAACCACTGGAATATGGTTAAGAAAAAGCATGAAAGACCACTAGGCTATAAGCTCCTTAATATAGCAGCCTTGCTTGATTCCTCTTTGTATTTCCTGACTTGGCAGGGGCATGGCATCCAGCCAGGACTCTATAAATAAGCGTTGCATGTCTAAATGCAAAGGGCGTGTTTCCTAGTTTTTCTTCTGTTCCATTTACCTCTGGAGTGAAAATATCAAGATGCTGATTGACAATTAGTTACCTTGTCTCAAAATGTTCCTAGGACTGTGTAAAAACAAAGCTGGGGATCTTTTGTTCTTTTCAGCCAGATTTCACCTGTGGGCCCTACTTCAGAGTCTTATGTCATTCACACAGCTATGCACATTCACACTCAGGAAAAAAAATAAGAGAGAAAGGAGGAATAGTGGCAATAACATTACCAATGATCTATGTTTCAAAAGATAATTTTTAAGTTACCACTCTATTTTACTGATGGCTTCCTTTTTCACTCTGTGGTGCTTTGGGAGATTGATAAGGAAATTGTTGAGGTGTATTTTTTATGTTTATGGACTCTTGAAAATTTTATCTTTATGGTGCTTGAAAATTTTTCCAAAGGACAATTTCCTTGATCTGAATGTTAAACTTCTGGTTCAAAGAGTAACTTCTCTCCTTATTTGAGTGGCTTTGTTGAGTTTGTGACTCGGATATGCACAAAAGCCTGAGCAAACACTGGGACAAGTGTATCAGTGAAGCTGACATTGTAGTCAGAGGAGAGGTAGATTTGGAAGAAAAGGGGGAAAAGTAAATTAGAAAGAAACAACTTGTTTTTCCCTGGATGGTTAAGGAGGCAACATATTACAGTGGGAGGAGAAAGTTTGGAAGGAGGCAAAATTGTGTTCAAATTGCACCCTACTGATTCATCGCTATGTAAAAAGTTTCATTAATTCCACTGAGCCTCAGTTTCTCATCTTTAAAATGGCAATACTTAATATTAGTCATCAGGTTGTTACAAAGAATTCAATGAACCTCAAAATCCTTAGCATATTAACAGCTATATTTTAGTTCATTGTTATTATAACTTTCTCCTTAATATTCAAATCATTTCTTGTGCATATTTGAACAATTTATTTACTTGTTTTCAATTTATAAGGTGGTTCAGCTGCCAAGGCTCTGAACATGTGTCTGTAATAAATAACATGTTTCTAAAAAGAGAAATAGAGAAAAATTCTACTACATGAATTTTAATATGTTGGTATCCCATGCCTAATGAGGCAAGTATGTATGTATTGGTGTGTGTGGGTATGTATGTAGGGAAATAGAAAGAGAAATCCATAGCCATCCAATACATGTGTATGTGTATAGTATTTGATATGTCACAAATACATTCCTTATTATTGACAGGGTCTCCATGCTTCCTTCTCCATTTCTAGCTAGGATGACTTCTTCATAGTTCTTTCTTATTCTGCAAAGAAGGGGAACTTTAGGCAAATACTTTACTGAGTCTTGGTTTCATTATCTGAAAAGTGCAGAGAAGGCATGAGGCAAAAGAAAAAAGAAAAAGATACATCTCCTAAAAGAAAGAGATACATCTCCTTTTCATAAGGTCAACAATGTTTAAGTTACTGTTAATCATGCAGACATTTGAATAATTCCTAATGCTAATATTGGGTTAATTGCCTATAACTCAAGTGAATAAGAAGACATTGGTTGACATAACAAGGAGAAGAATCCAGTAGAATGCCCTTTTATGAAAACCCTTTTCTTCATAAAGAGGAACCCGGAAATGCAGGTACTCTTCATTAGCCATTTTTTTTCCAGTTTGAACTCAAAAATAAAATACAAGTATCTTCCACTGTCCAAACTTTGAATTCTCACTATCCTAACTGAAACTTTGCTGTGAGTGATTGCAATCATATTTCTAACAGCCTAGCCTTAAAACAGCCAGGGTTCTCAGCATATGATTTCAGCCTCCCATATCCAATGCCAGGGCTTTTTTTCTTCATTAAAATGCACAAGAGGGATTCCTTCCATATATCCACAACTCTTCAATCCATTCACACCTCAAGGGCCTTCTTCTATAATTTTAGAGATTCTGCCAACTAGTTAAGTTAAGGAGATAGCCTTAGTTGACCCCCAGAAGTTATAATTTGGTTGCCAAACCACAATAGAAGAAATACCTCTTTAAAACAAAACAAAGCTAGTGGAGATTGGGTATACATTTGCTGTTCCCAAAATCAAAATATAGATTTTATTAATTTGATCATCCTTTGATATATGTTTTATTTAATTTATTTTTTTGTCTTTTTTTTTAGGGCCACACCCATGGCATATGGAAGTTCCCAGGCTAGAGGTCAAATAGGAGCTGCAGCTGCAGGCCTATGCCACAGTCACAGCAACACCAGATCCGAGCCATGTCTGCAACCTACACCACAGCTCACAGCAATGCTGGATCCTTAACCCACTGAGTGAAACCAGGGATCGAACCTGTGTCCTCAGGGATAGTAGTCAGATTCGTTTCCACTGAGTCATGACCAGAACTCCCATACGTTTTATTTTTAAAAAATGCAATGGGCAAAAATACAGATAAACACACTCTTTGAAAGATTCAAACAACTCCCAATAATAAGCATTGAAGATAATCTGATTACAATGATGAACTATCTAAAGAAATTATGTGTTGGTCAGAAGTGATGGTTAGTCAAGAAAGTACAGCTGAGGAAAGATCACCAAGGCAAATGTTAACAAAGCTCTTCTAAGTATTCTATAAGAAAGGTAAGTATTAATTTCTAGATTTTATGTACTATGATTCAATTGGAACCCCCCGATATCATAAAATGGTATGAATTATAAGAGATAAAAAGTGTTATCTTTTTTTTAAATTGTTATTTCCCCAATAAATTTTTTTCCCATTGTACAGCATGGTGATCCAGTTACACATACATGCATACATTCTTTTTCTCACATTATCATGCTCCATCATAAGTGAACAGACATAGTTCCCAGTGATACACAGCAGGATCTCATTGCTAATCCATTCCAAAAGCAATAGTTTGCATGTATTAACCCCAAGCTCCCAATCCACCCCACTCCCACCCCCTCCCCCTTGGCAACCACAAGTCTATTCTCCAAGTCCATGATTTTCTTTTTTGTGGAAAAGTTCATTTGTTCCATATATTAGATTCCAGATATAAGTGATATCATATGGTATTTGTCTTTCTCTTTCTGACTTAGTTCACTCAGTATGAGAGTCTCTATGTTGCTCTAGTCCCATCTATGTTGCTATGAATGGCATTATTTTATTGTTTGTTATGGCTGAGTAGTATTCCATTGTGTATATATACCACGTCTTCCTAGTCCAATCATCTGGTCGATGGACATTTGGCTTGTTTCCATGTCTTGGTTCTTATGAATAGAGCTGCAATGAACACATGGGTGTGTATTCATTTTTAAGGAAAGTTTTGTCCAGAAGATGTTATCTTATTTGAAGTTTGCCTCCTTTACTGAAACAACCCTAACTGGATGCTATCTTCTCTAACTTCCATTCAGCTAGAAGGATTATGCCAGTGCCTCAGAAGAATTATGGCAGTGAGAATGCAAAAATAAAGTTTTCAGGCAATACTTGACTTTATATTTCAAAGTGTACTTTTGAAACTCAAGGAAAAGTCTTTGATTTCTTCACAGAACAAGGACAGCCCTGAACTAAATAAAGTTTATAAAGAATAGATATTCCCCGGAACAATTTTTCCTGAGAATTCAGACTAGATGAGATTCTATGGACTAGGATTAGAGTATATGAGGATGGAAGCAAGATAGTTCGATGCCACCGAGGGTACTATGAAATCTTCTACCCTCCATTCCTGAACCTAAGTCTATAAGACCACAGGTATATTTGTTAAATTAATTCTTGCTGCTATACATAAATTTTGGATGCTTAATACAGTAGTATTTCATTTCTTATGAAAGAGTCCAAAGAGCTTGCTCAAATTAGTGGCGAAATTTTCTCCATGTGGTGACCTATGTTCCTTCCATTTTATGGTTCCTCTGTTCCATAGCACCTTGGCATCCAGCAGGCAAAATGTAAAGAAGGAAGTGAAAAAGTCACACCTGCTTCTTATAAACCTTGAGATAAAAATGACCTACATCATGTCTACTCTCATTTAGTTAGCAAGAACTAGTAACATACTTACAACTGGACTTCACAAGGGGAACGTCAAAATAGAACCTTCTCCCAGCAACAGTTCCATACAATGGAAGAAGAAGCATGATATTTTGGTGGACAGCTATCTTTCCCACTAATTACCATGAAAATTTGAGCCCTAAGACAAAGTCGACATGTGCCCAATTTCCCATCTGTGGCTCTGGAAATTGGCAAGATTTCAGGATATTCCACATGCTGTAACAATGAAGTAGCATTCAAGAAGAGATGTAGCTTATACAGTCAGAAGATTTCAAAAACATCCCTTACCCACCACCACTCTTATCTAAGTTTCCTATTCCTCCAGAGTGACATTAGAGAGCATGAGACATCTTCATGTGTTCCACTCAGCCCTCTTCCAGAGCAGCACAAAGATCATGGAAAGGGGGATGCCAGATGTGAAGAGAACCTGTGGGTGGGATGAAGGGAAGAGAGGGAAGGATACCATGATCCTTTCAAGGGTAGCAGGTGGGAATTAGCCCTTTTACCAGATGACAGCAATGTAGAAAACAATGACCAAGCCAGGACAGCACCTCCCTCAGTGCAGGGCCAATAAGTAAACTTCTAAAGACTTAGAAATTAGCAAAGGGAGAAAAGGAGAGCAATTCTGAATTGACTGGGTCTAACTTGAATTGACAATGTTCACTCTGAATTATCAGAAGAAATTTAGGAACTCTGCTACCAGACAGAATGGGACTCAAGCTAGAAAATAAGTGCAATTAAATAAAATCTACTCTCTTTGCTTGAGCTGGATGTCCACCTTCTCCTGCCCTTGGACATCTGTGCTCCTGGTTCTCAGCTTTTAAACTCAGAACTAGACCTACACCATCACTCTCCCCCTATTCTCAGGCCTTAGAAGAGCACCAAAGATTATGATTTGAGATTTAGTTGCTACTGTATGTATTATAGCTCTCTTAGTCTGGTTATGTACTCCCCAATAATTTAAATTTAAAAAATTTTCTTACCAAGCTCCACTGTCTACTATGAATAAATATAGTAGTCATGATGGACATAAGCATTATAGTTATATTTTGCATATAACAAAGTATAATAGTTATTGTCATGTAGCATATTTTTATAAATATTAAAAATTATACTTTTACGTAGTATAATGGTTAATTTTATGTGTCAACTGATAAAATTATCAGTGTAATTTTAATAGTTAATAACTAAGAAATGCACAGTTAACTGATAAAATATTATTCCTGAGTGTGTCTGTGAGGGTGTCTCTGGAAGAGATCAGCATTTAAATTATCAGATTAAGTAAGGAAGATGTCCTCACCAAAGCAGGTGGGCACCCCTAATTCCTTGAGGGACTGAACAGAACAAAACCATGGAGAAAGGGCAAATTCACTCTCTTTGCTTGAGCTGGATATCTATCTTCTCTTGCCTTTGAACATCTGTGCTCCTGGTTCTCAGGCTTTGAACTCAGAACTGGACCTACACCATTACTCTCCCCTTTCTCAGGCCTTTTGGACTGAAAAACACCACCAGCTTTTCTTGTTCTCCAGCTTGCAGATCATGGGACTTCTCGATCTCCATAACTATGTGGGCCAATTTGTATAGTAAACCTATCTGACCCCTCTCTCCCCATCTTTCTCTCTCTATATATATATACATGCATACACATATATACACATATGAAAAATGTATACAGTTGACTCTTGAACTACATGGGTTTGAATTATGCAGGTCCACTTATACGCAGATTATTTTCCAATGAATACATACTCTAAGGTACATCATGATCTGCAGTTGGTTCAATCTGGGGATACAGGATTGCAGATAGAGAGGGATGACTATAAAGTTGTATGCAGAGTTTTGACAGCTTGGTGGTTGGCATCCCCTAACCCCAGTAAGGGTCAACTCTCTCTCTTTATCTATCTATCTATCTATCTATCTATCTATCTATCTATCTATCATCTCTATCATCTCTTTATCTAGGGATCTCCTGTTGGTTCTGTTTCTCTGGAGAACCTCTGACTAATAGACAAAGTTATAGTTATATTTTTTCTGGGCAAGTTAGTCGATAAATTAACTAAACACATTTTTTCCTATTTTGTTTTTATTCACATACAAAAATTTTACATACTTGGCTGTTAGTTCTAAAACAGAAAGGTCTAAATTCTGTCCTCAACCACAGGAATTCTTCTAGGAAAATTGATAAGTCCCTCACCCATCCCTACTGATAGGAACAAGGAGTAGATGTATTTTGGTGTGTATTTTTGAGGGAAGGGTCCATAATTATGATTCTATTAAATACATTTTTAATTGAGTACCTACTATGTTCCAAAAAGTGTTCTAGATTCTGAGGATAGAGCAGTGAATAAAATAGAGAAAAGCCCCTGTTATCATAAAGTTTGCCTTCTAGTAAATAAGTAGAATTTATATTCTAGTAAATAAAAAATAAAACAAATGAGTAAAATATAAATTATATCAGATGGTGATGAGGAATACAGGGGAAAAAAGAGAAGGGAGAGAGGCAGGGATGGGGTGGGGGCAGACAGATATTGAATTTTAAACAGCATTTGTGAAACAACCAAAAGAGCTGAAGGAGTAAAATGAGTGAGAAAAGGGGCTCTGGGAGAAGGGAGTATGTCTGGTGTGTCTGTGGAAGATCACAGGGGTCAAGCTCAGCAAGGAGTAGGGTAGTAGATTTTTACTCAGAAAAGTAATGCGGAGGAGTGCAGAAAGGCAAAAATTTGCTGGCCTTTGAAAAGAATAAAATGGCCTCCCTATTGTCTTCCTCAGGCTCATGAATTAAATGTAAATCTGCCTCAGAAGACAATTCTCTAGGTGAGGCCCAAGATTTCTGAGTCTGCATGCCTGTTGAAGGCTTTTGATTACAGTAAATTTAGCACAGTGCTGCCAGCCTGTAAGGTGCCCAGGAGCCCCTGGGCTGCATTGTCAAGGTGATCCATCATTGACTAGTCCTGCTCAACAACTCTGCTCACAGCTCTTACCAGTTCAGGGCTTCCTCAGTGGCCAGTCCTCTCCTTCCACTTGACAGGGAATAGTCTCTCCTACCTTTTGTTACTCCCCTGATAACATTTTTTACTTCCTTTTCCCCTCTCCCCCTGTGTTTTGCTTGTTTCTCACCTTGAGCTGATTTGACCTGCATAAAAATACTGGCAGGACAATGGAAAAAGGAAGTACATGAGGTGATTTGTGATCCCACCCAACAGTCTGGCTTGGCCTAAACACTGTGCTGAGAGTCCCAGAAATGTAGCCATACCCACAGCTCAGGGAAGGTGCAGCGCTCTGTTTTCAGCTCTTCCCAGCAGACTTCCTGCTTCTTGCTCTCTCCACCACCCTGTCTCCACCCTCCTCAGGAGGTCCAGTTCTAGCTGGTTATCCAGGGCAACATCTAAGGCATGGACCAGCAGGTAGATTTTTCTCCAGGCTTCAAATTGAGGAATCTGAGCATATTGTTACTTGATCATATACCTTTTCTTACAACTTTGCCCATAAGGGTGTCCAAATATAAATATGGTCCCATTATTATTTTCCATCTATAATTTAGTATATTCTCACCCATAATTTCAGCATGGTGGAAAAACCAGAATTATTGAACATCCTCCTTTGTATATCATATCATAATCATGTTTATCCCTTATTTTCATCTATTTGTTGTTCATTTTGAATAAAGTCTCTTAGTTAAGAATATTGGCTTTTAGGAGTTCCCGTCGTGGCGCAGTGGTTAACAAATCCGACTAGGAACCATGAGGTTGCGGGTTCGGTCCTTGCCCTTGCTCAGTGGGTTAACGATCGGCGTTGCCGTGAGCTGTGGTATAGGTTGCAGACGCGGCTTGGATCCCGCGTTGCTGTGGCTCTGGCATAGGCCGGTGGCTACAGCTCCGATTCAACCCCTAGCCTGGGAACCTCCATATGCCGCGGGAGCGGCCCAAGAAATAGCAACAACAACAACAACAACAACAACAAAGACAAAAGCCAAAAAAAAAAAAAAAAAGAATATTGGCTTTTAGTCTGGATATCTCCTAATAAATAGGAGTCATTTATTAATTTGGAAAGAATTTTGTTTTTATTTTAGTAATAACTTTATAACTGATGTTTTTCAAACAATAAGTAATAGGTAGCATACTAAACACTTTTCTTAATCTTGTGTTATGGTACAAAGGTAACGTTGACGAGGCTTTCTGTGCAATGTTCAGTGTATACTGTACCTTGGTGTACTTTGAAATTTCATATAACATTGAATACAGACCTGCATACAGACAGACTGAGGGTTAAATCTTGGTTTTCTTATTTAGGAGAATCATAATTTTTATACACAATATTATATTTCTAAAATAAGTACAAAATACTCTTGATAAAAAATCCAAATTCATATTTATTTTTAAAAATCCACTCTTCTTCCTTATAATCTTTTAATGTAGAGCACTATCTGTCTCATCAATATTAATATAATCTATCTCTTTATTTTTGATAAAACTGTGTATGTTGGGATGAGTTCTTAAACTTCTATTTACTTTCTAAGTTAAATCTTACCTCAAAAAGAACTGCCTTCTTTGTGAACAAATATGCCAAATCTACTTGGATCTGCTTGATGGTTCTCACACCTTTAGTGTTCATAAGGCAACATTTTTATGTTGCCAGATGTAACCCAGATGGTGCATATTAATTTATATATGGATATTGGAAAAATATATGGTTTCCATCTGAGGTCTTTTAAATATGATTTTTAAATTGATGGGAACATTGCCTTTTTTTTTTCAACTTGCACCATAATACAGTAAAAATATGGTCCACAGGTGAATGAATTCTTGTCTGTTTCATTTGGAATCACTCTATATTTCTGAGCCTTGACTTCTGGATAAATTGTGTCTTCTCAGACTTGGTTTCAAATGGCTGAAAAGCAATATGATAGTGTCAAGTAACTATCATTATGTTGAAAGACAGGGCTGATGAGATAAATTTAGAACATCTTTCATCTCATTTTCAATATTAACAACTGTGCTATAGTCTTGCCAGCAGACAGAAATGTGTGATAAAATTTAGACATTTTAATCTTTTATTCTCTCCTGTTTTGATAAATATTAGACATAAGGTGGTACTGAAACACCATCCTGAAAACTCTAGGTTTTCAGAAAAAGTAGTCCATCATAAGCTCATTATAAAACTATTTACAAAAGAGCCTGATGGGCCAATTTAATAGACAAAGCTGAGATTTCTGTTCCTGTTGTCCTTACCTTCATTCCATGAAGAGTCTGAGGTGATTTGTTCAAAAGAAACAAAATGTGTGAACATTTAGCAGAAATCCTTTCACTATCCTTCAGAAGAAATCTGGTAAGGATTGCTGGGGGTGGGGACGGGTGGAACACTTTCTTCACATTTCCCTTTCTCTGCTTGCACATTTTCTTTTCCTATATTCTTCTTTTTTAGGCTATTGTTGCTTGATGGCCATTAACAATTACATCCTCTTTGTGTAATCTAGTATATTCATGGGTAAACAGAAACACTTTAAATTTCATTCACAAAATTTAGAATTAATATGATGAGTATCCACTTAGTCATTCAAAATTACATAAGAATATCACATGCACTGTTCAAACTTATCTCTGGATACAGGCTAGAGGTCAGAGTAACAGCCACTCCTCCCTACCAAGCCTTCTGCCTTGAAACTTAGAGAATTTTTTTATATTTGGCCTATCTTATTATTTTTACATTCAAATGAGGATGTTTAAAGCCTCCAGAGAACTTAGTCACTGAGTCAAAGGAAGAAAGGAGGGTAACAGACAAAACTGCTAAATAGTTCCTTAGAATAATAAAGTGTCCCCTACATATCCAGTAAGTACAATATTGCTCCAATAGACAAGTCATGCATTCCTGTAATGTTCAGCATTCCCTTTATAGTTGCATAAAAACCCAAGGACACAATCTCACAGCACTCCTCAAAATTCAAACCCTCGAAGCAGCAAAAATCCACTATCAGAGTTCTTATTACAAAGAACACAGTTCTGTGAGGACAAAACAATGCTGTGTTACAAGTAGAAAAGAAGAACCTTCACTATCCCCACCCAACATCACATATAGTCACCTAGGAAAGAAAGCCACAACTCTGAATTATTCTGAGTGAAAACAATTCCTCTAATCTTAGCCTACTGAAGATCTCAGAACAGGACATGGGCAGGGGTCCAGAAATCATTGTCCAGGATGGATACACATCTCTCCTCCCATCCCAGTCTCTCTGTCCTCAACCACCCTGAGACAAACAGATATTATTGGCTCCAATAATGCCTGCCTCTTGGTATTCATGTCCAAGTGTAATACTTTCCCCTTGAGTGAGGGCTATATATAATTGCTTATGTCTAACCAATAGGATACAGTGATGATCATATGTCACTTCCACAATGAAGCTACAAAGTATTGTAACTTCCACCTTACTATCAGATTCTATTGTTTTCTTGGCTTGCAGGATTTGTTGAAGCCACTTGCCACATGAAGAGGCTCCTGTAGCAAGAAATTAGCATGATCTCTGGCCAATAGCCAATGAGGAAGTGAGACCTTCAGTCTGACAGCATGAAAAGAACTAAGATCCTTAGTTTAACAGCCCTTGAGGAACTGAATCCTGCTAATGACCACTGATCTTGGAAACAGATATTTCCTCTGTTGAGCCTTCAGATGAAACCTCAACCCAGCTGACACTTTGATTGTAGCTTGTGGAAAACCCTAAAGCAGGGGACCAAGAGTTATGCCCAAATTTCTGACTCACAGGAACAGTGAGATAATAAATACGTACTGTTTTAAGCTACTCTACTTGTGATAGTTTGTTACACAGAAACAGATAATGATACACCTCCCAAGAGTACGTCCAAAATCCTTGTTCTGCATGTGAATCAAGTCCTGGGAACCTGAGTCACCGGTTAACATAGTCCAGTTCAGGCTCAAGATAAGCCCTTACAACAAGACATCCATCGACTTCTTCCCCAGAGGCAGGACTATGGGAGATATTTTTGGATTATATGTGGGTTTCTTTTATCCACACTCTCCCATTCTCAAGAATAACTAACATGTAACTGAAGCAATCATATTACATCTTTATTTTGTCTGAAGGGAATAGTTAGAGATTTGAAGGCATCAAGTCACAGAATAAAGAAATTGCATAAAATCCAGATGCTACACTTCTTAAGGCTCCTTTATTTTATATCATCATCACAAGCTACTGATTTAAGATATTTACAAATATTAATGTACTAATTACTAATCATCATTGGTAAAACTCAATGGTTATGTTTACATTGGAAAATGTGTCCTGCTATTTAAACTGGACAACATACACATAGGATATAAATGGCTTTTTTTCCTCTTATATCATCTAAAGTGAATTTTTCAAAGCCAACATTGATTTCCAGGGTCCAACATAAACCTCCAGGGCTATTCCTGTTGACAGCAACAGAAAATCTACCACTGATTTTATCACTATAAAGATGGCCATTGCAGTTACAGGAAGGTAGGTAATGCCTAGGGTGAAGTACTGGCTAATAATGTGGACCCTCTGTTTCTACACCTCTTTCAATGCATGGCATTCAGATAGTATGATTTGGCAACAATAAAAGCAACAGTTTAATGGAAGTAATGAGAACTCTGTTAACTACATTTTTTTTCCTTTTCCTACAAATTAGAAAATATGCCTGGCAGTTTTGCTGACAGTTCAATAATGCACTTTATTTTGCTTCTATTCTCAATGGCTTTTCTCAGCTTCATGTTTAATAAATTAATGCCAAAATAAAACTTGGAGGTAAACAGATTTTAATTGAGTCTTTGTGATGTTAAATATCTGTGAATTTGGAAAATATAGAATTATAAATAATTTGGGGGGCTTATTTTGTTTGCATATTTGGCATTGTGTATTATAACAGCTTTCTGATGGGACGACAAACATCTAACAAGTTCTCTTTGTGGTTTCTCTACAACATTTGGGGACATTTGAGGAAAGTGTCTGCCAAAGCTTTTTTATTTCTCCCAACTGGTCTTATATATAATTCCCTAGTTAAGAACTGATGGTATTCGGGCTTGAAATTAACTTGACAATCAGCACACGTGGTTCTTTTGATTGTTGCCTGAGTTTTAGTTTTAACTTGTTGACACTGCTGCTTACTCAACCAGCAGGTAGAGGTCCTCATACACAATTGTCACGTGTAATGCCCACGACCTTACTCAAGAGAGTAGATACCCTAGCCTTTGCTTAATGCTCTTACTTCATGAAAAACAAAAGGGCATAAGAAGTAGAGGTACTTAGCACATGGATATTAAATACAAAGGACATTCATAAGGGAAACATAGTCTTGATGAAAGTGCCAAGCTGTTTGTCCCACTAGTAAAATTTACCCAGAGTGTATTCTCACAATTCAAGGCAGCAATAACAAAAGGCAACTGCTTTGCCTGTCATTCTTCTCCCTGTTTTTCAGTGCACTAAACTACCGTGCACCCAAGCCCAAGCAGCCATTATCTGAAGGAAAAAGATGTGATAGTAGAAATTAAATATAGTGTTAAAATTTTTAAATTTCCTTGTTATTTCATTAAATTGATAAAAATTGTGAAAATCCATGCCAGGGCTTGTAAAAAGTTTTTCTGAAAGAATACAAAAAGGGTAATAACAATGTATGTTAAATGGTATATTTTATTATTGTGTTAGATTGTATATTCCAAAAAAAGCCACAGCAATATCTTCCTTCTCCTCCCCTTCTTAACCATAGGATTCCTCCCAATGAGAGGTAGGTCTGAGGTGTCTTCTTTTACATCTGAGTGGGCTGTTGCTGTGGCAGAAGTCACAATATATCACTGTCAAGACTAGTCATAAAAGAATATACAGCTTCTAGCTTTTGCATAGTTCATGAGGCTCTTGGGACATAGGTGCTATGCCATGAGGAACAAAAGTACCACAGAATTGGCCTTTGTGGAGAAGAAGCAAGATGCATACTTGGTATTCTTAGCTAAGTTTCCAGCCAACAGTCAACAATCACCAGATATGCATAGTGAGCCTCTACATGCAACTGGAGGAGATTCTAACCCTTAGCTATCAAGACACATCCAGATTTTCTCTCACACCGGCTGGTGCTACATGCAGCAGAGATAAGATGGGTGGGCCCTGTTTAAATTACTAATTTCTATAGAAATTAGAGCAAAAATAAACCCATGGGACCTCATCAAACTGAAAAGCTTTTGCACAGCAAAGGAAACCCAAAAGAAAACAAAAAGACAATTTTCAGAATGGGAGAAAAGAGTTTCAAATGATGCAACTGACTAGGGCTTAATCTCTAGAATATATTAACAACTTATACAACCCAACAGCAAAAAAACCAATCAATCAATGGAAAAAATGGGCAAAAGACCTGAATAGACATTTCTCCAAAGAAGATATACAGATGTCCAACAAACACATGAGAAAATGCTCAACATCGCTGGTTATAAGAGAAATGCAAATCAAAACTACCATGAGATATCACCTCACACCAGTCAGAATGGCCATCATTAAGAAGTCCACAAATAACAAGTGCTGGAGGGGCTGTGGAGAAAAGGGAACCCTCCTGCACTGTTGGTGGGAATGTAAACTGGTACAGCCACTATGGAGAACTGTTTGGAGATACCTTAGAAATCTATCCATAGAACTTCCATATGACCCCGCAATCCCACTCTTGGGCATCTATCCGGACAAAACTCTACTTAAAAGAGACACATGCACCCGCATGTTCATTGCAGCACTATTCACAAGAGCCAGGACATGGAAACAACCCAAATGTCCATCGACAGATGATTGGATGAGGAAGAAGTGGTATATATACACAATGGAATACTCCTCAGCCATAAAAAAGAATGACATAATGCCATTTGCAGCAACATGGATGGAACTAGAGAATCTCCCCTGAGTGAAATGAGCCAGAAAGACAAAGACAAATACCATATGATATCACTTATAACTGGAATCTAATATCCAGCACAAATGAACATCTCCTCAGAAAAGAAAATCATGGACTTGGAGAAGAGACTTGTGGCTGCCTGATGGGAGGGGGAGGCGGAGGGAGTGGGAGGGATCAGGAGCTTGGGCTTATCAGACACAACTTAGAATAAATTTACAAGGAGATCCTGCTGAATAGCATTGAGAACTTTGTCTAGATACTCATGTTGCAACAGAAGAAAGGGTGGGGGAAAAATGTAATTGTAATGTATACATGTAAGGATAACCTGACCCCCTTGCTGTACAGTGGGAAAATAAAAATAAAATAAATTACTAATTTCTGATTGGGATGATTTGTTTTACAGTAATAAGTACCTGGCATAAGTATTCTGGAGATGAGGCATTGGAAATTTATAGTAGATAGTGGACTTTGACTAATGATTAAACTGTAGAGCTTGACTCCAAATTCTGTCTGCCTTCTAAAGTATTAAAAAAAAAGTTGTTCTTGAATAACTTGTTGATGGAATTAAAATGTAACCTTCAATAGTAATTGTTTTCTTTCAGATTCACCTATAGATCTTTTAAGAGTGGTGGCTTTCCTTGGAAATTATAAGTTTATGAGTAAGATGTTTCAATGGCTCTTAGAATGATTTAAAAATATGTTTTCAGATAACAAAACCATTTCAATGAAACAATCTCTCTTTTCAAGTTTCAGTTCATTCACAAATTCATCTGGCCTAGATCTTCTCTTGCTCTCATTCCATAGGATGTCTGCTTGAATAATGGATATTGAGTTCAAGAAGGAATTACTGAAGATCTGACTAATTAACTGTACTGGTTTTAGAAAGAAACAGTAAAATTACAAATAGAAAATAAGCTGCTTAGCACCTCATTTGCAGTCCCATACACACTGATCCCATTTATATTTAATTTCTTTTTTAATAGTATTCAAGTTGCAAAATGTAACCTTACTGCACATTTACTGTTGTGCCTCATTCTTTGTCTAATCATCCAAGGAATTATTACAAGAGAACAGGGAGTGCTAGTGAAGTGTCTCCCACAGAACTTAAAGAAAGACTGAAGCATAAATGTCATCTTAGAACTTACAAAGGCAATAATTCTACTCCTTGCACTTCCCCTTTCCCATTCTGCTGTGTGATTCATAGGCATTACACTCAGAAAGTGATTTCTTAAAGTCATTTATTGCAAGTCTGTGCCTTCCTCTTGTGAATCAGCTAATAATTAGCACCAGTTTGATGTATGCAATTCTAGTGAAAACAAGAGCATAATCAAAACTCTTACAGAATTACAAGTAAAACAGAGATGAAAGCATGCAATGAAGATTTTTCAATTACCAAATATAAGACACAAATACTAAATGGATTCTCCTCCAGTTGCTAGTTGTGTCTCTATTGAGACACTGAGAAGCCTTCTTTCCATTTCTCCAGAACTTTGCCTTAAAAACACCTTTCAGAAAAATGGTTTGGAAATTCTGATCTACTTTAGGATACTAAGATCAAGATATTTGGTAAGATTGGTAATATAACTAATGGTAAAATTGGATAATATAACCAGTGCAAATAAAAATTTTATTTGAAATATCTTCTATTAAGTACAGCAGCTTGAAACAATTTTAAAAACTACACCACAAAACATCAGTACAATTATTTGTCTTCTCTGAATGCTATTTTGAGCTAGGTGTGATTCAATGAGAAAGGAAAAACTAGATAGCTGCTACTGGGTATCTACAATTTCTAAGGCATTTGATAGATATTTCCTCATTTAATTCATACTAAATGCTCATTTGCATCCAATAAAACTGAATTTCAAAGTAAAATAACTAACCAATTCCACCAGCTACAATGTAGCAAATGCGAGATTCAAAACTCTCCAGGATCAAGGTCCAAGCTCTTGCCACCAAGCCATGTATGTCTAAATAGACACGTACATGGGAGCAGTTTCTCAGCTGAAAAGGCATATTTAAGGCCTCTTTTTGACCATGCCACTTCCATTTAATCAGCTGTGTAACACTCTGGACATTTGTTCTCCATTCTCTAAAATGGGAATGATTTCTGTAATGAATTTAGAGTTTATATAGCAGCTTGCTCTGGCTCAATAAATTGCATCTGCTATTATTTGAAGATATGAAGAATTTAACTTTTCAGTCTGCTCCCAGTAACATGTGGGAGGCAAAAAGAACAAAATTATTTATATTTTAGCCACCATGGTGCTGCAGGAATTTTCTTAAAACAATGGTGATTTTTTTAAGATTGTCTTCTTCCTTTAGATTTTTTCTTCAAACTGACATAAATCAATTCATTTACCTTTTTTCTTATTAGTTTTCATTTCCCTCCTTGTCAAGTTGCCTTTAATAATTTATCAATTAGACCTGATCAAACCTACTTAGCTGGCAGGGCTAAACTATAAAAAAGAACAGAAACAGATGTCAAAACTGCATTTGTTTTCTCTTTTTTGCCAAATGCCAGGCAAAGAGTGGCACTGTTCTGCTTGCCTGCCCCTTTTACTGATGAATAATCCAAATGGCTCACATAACATCTGTTTTTATAAAGACCTGCCAGCATTGCCCACGTATGTCCAGATGTTATCTCACACACACACACAAATATCTGTAGACTGAAAATGAACACACTCTACTGGGATGCCAAATCCAGTGCTGTTTTCTTCTGTTCTGTTCCAGGGCCTGGGAAAATGGCAAAGGAATGGTTTGCCATCTGGAGCAAGTGATCTAGTCAGTTTTTGATTCCATTTTCAGATTCTTTGGCCCATAATAAATTGATTGCCATTATAATGACACACATTTATGGTTAAAAATGTAGGTTAAGTCCCTTAGCTGTGCCCTTGATATTGGGAAGGATGGGAAGGAAAAATTCATTACTGTTAGATAACTAAGTGTACATCAAGATCCCAGAAAACAAGTTGAAAAAATTTACTTTTTCCTTCAGGAAACCTGTTGATCCTTATTAAGTTAACCTCAGGGTATAGGAAAGTTTTTTTCTGGCTCCCATCTCTCTTCTCCTTCAATACCATCCTCCCTAAAACTCCCAATCATCCTGCCTCTTCTTTATTAATTCCATTTTTTTCTCCTGGTCTTTGAAGAGTGCTCTAGGTTATTTGCTTTCCTCTAATTTCCCACTTAGTACAGCTCAGTTGGATGGGTGGGTAGCTCATTTTACATCTTGTATATATTGTGCATTTCAGTCATTATCAGAGTGAAGCACCTACAGGCTAAAGATTTTCCTCATTAAGATAAGGTAAGGTTTGTCTTACTTTAACAAAGAAAGTGTCATTAAGTATAGGTAAGTGTCTCTATCATTTCCTGAATATCTTAGTCTTGACCACACCCCCCAGAGGGGTATAGGTATGTCCTATTCTGCAGGAGGGTAGGAGATAAATTCTGTAATGCTAGGATAAAAACAGAAATGATGATTTCGAGTTGTGCTAGTATCCATCTTCCTCTTCCTGTAGTGATGCTCATCTCTAGACTTATGCTGTGGCAACAGATCTAAATTAACAAATTGAGAATCATCATAACAGTCTTTGTATGACAATTGCTGAACATTATATTGTAGACTGGGATTGAAAACCTTTTTTTCCTATTAAGGAACAGATATTAAATATTTTCAGCTTTGCACAACATATATCTGTCAGTTATTCTTTTTTTTTAAGGAATATAAAACTATTTATTGACCACCGTTCACCAATATTTACAATAAAGTAAACAATATACAATTGAATAACACCCTGATTACTACAAAGTTATTGTTTTTCCTGGCTTCTGCTGAACCAGTAACCCAAATACTGAGAAGACTGAACCTACATGTAGGAATGGATTGGGGTAAAGAAAAAACATGGAGGTCAAATTTAGATTACAAAAGTTTGTTTACTCCATTTATTCCTGCAGGTCTTCAATTGTCAACCTAACTATCTGACTAGGTTCCCATGAACAAATCTTAGAAATTCCATGTATCATAGCAATTCAGTCAATACAGCACAGATTTCAACTTGTAAAGGAATGGTTCACCAGAAGGAACCTTTAAATATCCATTTAACTAAGTGTTGCTTGGATTATTTGAAACGCAGTATAATTTTTCCAGTTTTTTAATTTGGGTGGGAAGGTTTAATGATAAAATTTTCTTTTCCAGGATTTTGCATATAAAACTTCATATATATGACTTAGATATGGACACAGATTCTGATATGGCTGCTTTTAAAAAGTGTCCAATTTAAATTGTTTACAGTTGTCCAATTAATTATGTAATTATTTAATTTTAAATGTTAAGAATTGAAAGATTTCAATTTAACTTGAAGTGATTTCTTATTTTGCTTAAAACTGTGGAATCCCAGAAACATGGTCTTATGTGAAATGCTGTTTTTTACTTTTCTAAACGTATTTTAAAACACATCCCAAAACAAAAACAAAAAACCCCAGGCCACATACATATGTATTTTATGTATACACACATGAAGAACCCAGAATGGTCCTTAGGCATTTGTGAGTTAAATTCAAATTCTAAATTCTGATTCAGCAATGACTATAGAGATTTTTCCCCCAACATGTAGAAAAGCTGTTCTCTGATGCAGAGGAAATAATATACCATAGTATCAAATGTTCTTTTCTGCTAAAGGAAGCAACTACAGAAAGCTTTTATTTGTTCAAAGTAACTGGTGTTACAGATGCAAAAAACAAAAATCCCCAACAACTTCCCCAATACTGCTTCAAAACGAATATATCAGACTTGATTTTCATTAGAATGTAGTTATTTCTTCACATTAATAAATCAAAAAAAACCCTGAGGCCAAGATTTTATATATATATACATATATAGTGCAAACAATTACTTATTGAACTTCATCTTCTGGACAATAATGCCAAGTTAGTTTCTCTTCATAAAAAGCAATTACAATTTGAGGACACTTCATATTTTCCTCTTTTGCAAGTACCAAGTCTGCCTCATCCGAATCTTTCCATTTCACGAGAAATTAATTCTCCACAGCTGTCTGTGGCACCAATTTTTTGATTGGATCAAGATCTCTGACAACATCTCTTGGCTTATCAGCAGCATCTCTTTTCTCTTTGATTTGGTATCATCAGATTCACTGTCAGTTAGTGACTTTCTTTTTGTTCCATCTTTTTCTTTACCAGCTTTTCAAGAATTAAGAAATGCTTCAATTAACTCTGGACAATCCAAATTTTCTTCAGGTTCACAAGTATTGTCTACATCAGTCAAGCCCTTCCACTTTAAGAAATATTCCACTTTCCCATTCACTATGCATCAGTCCAGTACTTTTTCTACAACAAATTCTTCAGGCTCTACCTCTTTGACTTTCTTACTTTTTCCATTGTTTCTTTCCCATTTTTTTGCAATGTAGTTTTATTGGAGGCCATTTTTTTATTGCATTCAGCTAATATTCACCACCTTGGAGCTGCTCTGGGTCCCAGGTCTTCAGCATTTTGGCCCTGGGAGCCTCTAGCTCCAGCCACATGGGAAGGGAAGGGGGCTGGGGAGCTGCTTGTGGGGACACAGAGCCCAGGTTAGTGGGGCTGTCACAGGTATTCAAGACTGTGTTTGTAGCATGAAAAAGAGCATAGGGGAAGGATCAAAATGGGGGAGGAGTGAGATGTTGCATTCACCTTATCCCACAAACACATCAAAAAACACATCTATATGTAAAACAATTCACACAGAACATCTACTGAATGATGGCAGAAGAACTTAAACCTCCAAAAAGGGAAAGGAACTCTCAACATAACTGGTTAAAACAAAAGAAAATGAGAGAGAGAGAGAGAGAAAAAATGAACTAGCATTCCTAAGAGGGAGCTGTGAAAGAGAAAATGAATACACACCCTGGAAAGCCACCTAACTGACAGGGAGGTCGGCCAAGATGGAGGGATCTGAAAGTTGCAGATAAAAGCATAACAGCTGGAATGAGGAGGGCAAAGTAGAGTGAAAGCCACACATATCATCTGCACCACCACCTTGGACACCAAGGACTGGGATGCTCAAGTGGGGGCTGGGCTCATGAGACTCAGGCTCCTGAGGTCAGTTCCAAGGAGACAACTAGTGTTAGCTGTGTAGAGACAGCCTGAAGGGGCAAGTTGTGGTGTGCCATGGGCTGGAGAGTGGTGAGCTACGGGCTGAGGAGTGGAATGACACAGCTGAGGGAACCCAAGAGGAGGTCTGGGCCTGCAGGAGAAGCAAGTTGTCATTGTTGAGGAGGGTGAGAGGAGGAGGGATGGACCACCATAGGAATCTCCCTTTGCATGCACAGGCACTCAGAGGGTTGGGCACCTCTGGTGCAGGCTAGAGGTGGCAAGAAGTCACTTGCTTGGGCTATAGGAGAGAGGGCACTTCTTGTGTGGGCTACGGGTGGCCAGGCACCTCTAGTGTGGCTTAAGGGCAGCAAGGGGCTAAGTGTGACATGGTGACTCTTGCATGATTTACAAGCAGCAATGACAAACCAAAGCAGTCATTTTGAAATCAGAGGGAGGCATGGCCTGTCACCACTCAGGGTCTGTGAACAAGCTTCTCCTGAGACCACAGTCACCTCAGAGGTTGGCAAAAAAGGGGCACTAAAACTGAGCATCACCTATTGTTTCTCTCACTCCCCTGGGAACAAACCTGCCCTGCTGGTTCAACTGCCAAATACTCCAGGCAGTGCCCAGATGCTTGATCACTGTCCCTTCCCAAGACTTTATGGCTAGGAGCAGCTGGTTCAGCACTTCCTGCATAAGCTAAATGGGAAGAGGAGCTGCTTGCATGGTCTGCAGGTGGTGGGGGTAAACCACCACAGTTATCTCGGACTCTAGAAGTGTGCATGGCCTGCCACCACTAAAAGTCTAAGAACAGGCAGCACTCGCAGCCCCAATCACCTCAGAGGGCACCACAGAGGAGGGCATTGTAACCTCACACCAAGTGTTTTTCCCCTCACACCCCTAAGAACACACCGACCCTAATATTGCCATTGACAACCACTCTGGGCAATGCCTACATGCTTGATCTCTGTCATTTCCCAGGAACCAGCAATTAGGAGAGGCATATGCAGCACTTCCTGTGTGGGATAAGTGGGATGAGGCTCTTCTTGAGAAGTCCACAGGTGGAAGGGGCAAACTACCATGGTTATCTCTGACCCAGAGGTGGGCATGGCATGCCACCACTAGGGGTCTGTGAATAGGTAACACTTGCAGGCCCAGTCACCTCAGAGGGCACCACAGAGGAGGGCATTGCGACTGAACACCACCTGTCATTGCTCTCCCTCTCCTGGGAACATGCCTGCCCTGATGCTGCCACTACAAAATGCTACAGGAAGCACCAAGATGTTTGATCACTGTCCCTTCCCAGGACCCTGCAACTAGGAGCAGAATGGCAGCACCTCCTGTGTGGGCTAAGTGGGATGGGGGCTTCTTGCATAGCCTATAGGGGGCAGGGGCAAACCACCAGAGTTTCACTGACTCTAGAGGTGGGCATGGCCTGCTACCACTAGGGGTCCATGAACAGGCACCACCAGCATACCCAATCACCTCCAAGGGCACTACAGAGGAGAGCATTGCAACCAAATGCTACCTGTTGTTTCTCTCACTCCCCTGGGAAATCCACACCCTGATGCTGCACTGCCTAATGCTCTGGGCACCTGGTAAATCTCCTGAAGACTCATTACAACTTCCCAGGGCTCTGCAACAAGGAGTAGCCTCTGCCACCTTCCTGCGGGTCCTTGCTGGTTTTAAAAGCCCAGCAACCAGGCACTAAATACTGGCCCTACCCATTGCCACATTCTCCCTGGAAACACATGCAGCACCTTGGGGATAACAGCCTGCTCATGCCGAAGGAGGAGACAGCAAATATCCAAACTCCCAGGCCAAAAATAAATGGTAATCCCCCACAAAATACAAAGGGGTGCTCTTGCATAGAAGTAGGCCTCCAAGACTACAGTTTGGCTTCCCTAAACTCACAGAAAAAGAAAAACATAAGCGAGGTGAAGAAGCTCAGGAACCATTCCCAGTTAAAAGAACAGAAGAATTCACCTGAAGCAGCAAACAATGAAGCAGACCTCTGCAGGCTGATAGACACCAAGTTCAAAAGGGAGGTAGTGAAAATACTGAAGGAATTAAGGCTGAATATCAAGGAATTAAGAGCAAATATAAACAGTAATGTAGATTCCTTTACAAAGGAACTAGAAAATATAAGGAGGAACATAGAAAAAAATAGAAAGTTCATTTGCAGAGATGCAAACTGCGCTAAGGCACTAAGGAGAAGAATGAATATTGCAGAGGAAGGAATTAGTGACGTGGAAGACAGAATAATGGAAATCACCCAAACAGAACAGCAGACAGAAACCAAATGGGAAAAAACCACAAAATCAATATAAGAGATCTATGGGATAACACAAAGTGGGGCAATCTATGCATAAAAGGAATCCCGGGAGAAGAAAAAGAAAAGGGGATTGAAAATATATTTGGAGAAATTATGGCTGAAAACTGTCCAAATTGAAAGGAAACATCTATCAAGACACAGGGAGCACAGACGGCCACAAACACGTTGAACCCAAACAGGCCCACACCAAGACATATTATAATAAAAATGGTAAAATTTAAAACTAAAGATAGGATTGTAAAGGCAGCAAGAAAAAAACAAAGCCTTAATTATAAGGGAACCACCATAAGATAATCAGCTGATTTCTCTACAGGCCAGAAGAGAGTGGCAAGATATATTCAAAGTTCTAAAAGGGAAAAATCTGCAGCCTGAAATAAAATGCTCTACCCAGCATGAATATCATTTAAAATCGAGGGGGAAATAAAGAATTTCTCCAACAAACAAAAGTTAAAAGAGTACAGCAATACTAAACCTATTCTAAAAGAAAAACTGAAGGGGCTTCTCTAAATTAAAAAAAAAAAAGTAAGAAGAACTAGGTGGGAGAAATCAAAATTGCAAAGCAATTGCTTAAATAAGCCAGTGTACAGAACCAAAAGGGGGAAAATAAAAACTACTGTAAAAGTGATGATAAATAAGAGGAACTGCAAAGGGACAAACATGAAGATGTTAAAAAAGGACTTCAAAATGATAAAATGTGGGGAGGGAAACTAAGAAAATCTAAACTCTTGTTTTTTTTTTTTTAAATGTGTTGGAGCCTATATGACCATCAGGCTAAAGCAGTCAGAGCTAGGAAGGTGTCAACATACGTAAGAAATGGAAACCACAAATTAAAACAAAATATTACATCAAAATCAAAAAGAGAAGTACATAAGCATAAAATAAGTGGAAATCACCTAAACAATAAAAGAAAGGAACTAAGGAGAAACAGAATCGACTGAAAAACAAGGTTTAAAATGGCACTAAATATGTATTTTCAATAATTACATTAAACATCAATAGACTAGATGCTCCAATCAAAAGGCACAGACTGGCAGATTTGATGTAGAAGCAAAATCCTACAATCTGCTGTCTACAAGAGATTCACCTTCGGACAAAGTACACATATAGATTGAAAGTGAGCGGATGGTAGAAGATATTTCATAGCAGTGGACAAGACAGGAAAGCAGGAGTCACAATATTCATTATCAGACAAAATAGACTTTAAAACGAAGGTCATAAAGAAAGACAAAGTAGGACACTATATAATGGTAAAAGGATCCATTCAAGAAGAGGATATTATAATCACCAATACATATGCCCCTAATCGAGGAGCACCCAGATACATACAACAAATACTAACAGACATAAAAGGAGAAATTGATGGGAAGACAATAATAGTAGGAGACTTTAACAGCCCACTCACATCAATGGACAGATCCTCTAGACATAAAATCATTAAGGCAACAGAGATCCTAAGGACACAATGGAAAATTTAGACTTCGTTGACACTTTTAGGACATTACATCCAAAAAACCAAAATATACATTCTTTTCGAGTGCCCATGGAAATTCTCAAGGATGAATTACATACTGGTGCACAAATCTAACCTCAAATTTAAGAGTATATAAATTATTTCAAGTATCTTTTCTGACCACAGTGGAATGAGTCTAGAAGTCAACCACAGGAAAAGAAATGAGAAAAAACTAACTACATGAAGACTAAACAAAATGCCACTAAGAAACCAATTGGTCAATGAGGAAATTAAGAAGGAAAATTAAAAATACCTCAAGATAAATGATAATGAAAACACAACCATTCAAAAACTATGAGATGCCACAAAAGCAGTGCTTAGAGGAAATTCATAGCAATACAGGCATTCCTCAAAAAAGAAGAAAAATCTCAAATTTACAACTAAACACACCACGTAAATGAATTAGAAAAAAAGAACCAACAAAGGAAATCATAAAGATCAGAGAGGAAATAAATAAAATAGAGATTCAAAAAACAATAGAAAAAAATCAATAAAACCAAATGAAACGAAGAGCTGGTTCTTAGAAAAGGTAAATAAAATCTCTGGCCAAACTCACCAAGAAAAGGAGAGGAAAAAACCCAAATAAACAAAATGAGAAATGAAAAAGGAGAAATCACAAAAGTCACTGCAGAATACAAAAAAACCCAAAAAACCCATAAGTCAATACTGTGAATGATTATATACCAATGAATTTGACAACCTAGAAGAAATGGACAATTTTCTAGACTTACAGCATGCCAAAACTTTACCAAGAAGAAACAGATCAACTGATCAGACCAATCACTAGAAATGAAATTGAATATGTCATAAAAACACTACCTTCATATAAAAGTCTGAGGCCAGATGACTTCACAGGCGAATTCTACCAAACATAAAAAGCAGATATTATACACATCATTCTTAAACTTTTCCAAAATGTGGAAGGAGAAGGAACACTCCCAATGACATTCAATAAGGCAAAAATCAAGCTAATACCAAAACCAGACAAAGCTACTTCCAAAGGAGAAAATTATAGGACATCTTTGATAAATATAGATGTAAAAATTCTCAACAAATTTTAGCCAACTGAATCCATATATAAAAAAGATCATACACCTGGACTAAGTGGGGATCATCCCAAGTGCACAAGGATGGTTCAATATATGCAAATCAATCAACATCATACACCACATTAACAAAAGAAAAGTCAGAAAACATAGGATAATCTCGGTAGATGCAGAAAAAGCATTTGACAAAGCCCAACATCCATTCATGATCAAAACTCTTACCAAAGTGGGTATAGAGGGAATACACCTTAACATAATCAAAGCCATTTATGAAAAACACACAGCAAATACAATGCTCAATGGAGAAAAGCTGGAAGCCTTCCCACTAAAATCTGGAACAAGGCAAGGATGCCCCCTCTAACCACTTTTATTCAATATAGTATTGGGAGTCCTAGCCACAGCAATCAGACCCACAAAAGAAATAAAATGTATCCACATTGGAAGAGAAGAGGGAAAATCGCCACTGTATGCAGATGACTTGATACTATATATAAAAAAACCCTAAGGACTCAAACCAAAGAAATACTCAAACTAATCAACAAATTCAGCAAAGTATCAGGATATACGATGAACATTCAGAAATCAGTCACATTTCTGTATACTAACAAAGAAATATTAGAAAAGGAAAACAAAAATACAACACCTTTCAAAATTACACCCCAAAAATTAAACACCTGGGAATAAACCTGACAAAAGAGGTGAAAGACTTATAAGCTGAGAAATTAAAACATTAATTAAGGAAAATAAAGAGTGTTCAAAGAAATGGAAAGATATTCCATGCTCCTGGGTTGGAAAAATTAATCTTGTAAAAATGGACATACTACCCAAAGCAATCTACAGATTAAATTAAATCCCTATCAAATTACCCATGACATTTTTCACAGAACTGGAACAATCAATCCAAAAATTTATTTGGAACCACAAAAGACCCAGAATTGCCAAAGCAATTCTGAGAAACAAAAACCAAGGAGGAGGCATAACTATCCCAGACTTCAGCTAATATTACAGAGCCATAGCCATCAAGACAGTGTGGTACTGGTATGAAAACAGACATACAGACCAAAGGAGCAGAATAGAGAACCCAAAAGAACCCCGGACACCGACAGTCGATTAATCTTCAACAAAGGAGGCAAGAATATAAAATGGGAAAAACACAGGCTTTTCAGCAAGTGGTGCTGGGAAACTGGACATCCACATGTAAATCAATGAAACTAGAACACACCCTCACACCATGCACAAAAATAAACTTGAAAAAGCTTAAAGACTTAAACATAAGTCAAGACACCATCAAACTCCTAGAAGAGAACATAGGCAAAACATTCTCTGACATCAACTTTAAAAAAGGATTTCTCAGGTCCGTTTCCCAAGGCAACAGAAATAAAAGCAAAAATTAACCCATGGGACCTCATCAAAGTGAAAAGCTTTTGCACAGCAAAGGAAACCATAAAAAAAGACAACTTCCAGAATGGGAGAAAATAGTTTAAAATGATACAACTGACAAGAGCTTATTATCTAAAATATACAAACCACATATACAACTCAACAGAAAAAAAGGCAACCACCCAATGGAAAAACGGGTAAAAGACCTGAATAGATATTTCTCCAAAGAAGATATACAGATGGCCAACAAGCACATAAAAAATGCTCAACCTCACTGATTGTTAGAGAACGCAAATCAAAACCACTCTGAGCAACAACCTCACACTGGTCAGAATCGCCATGATTAATAAGCCAAAATAACAAATGCTGGAGAAGGTGGGGATAAAAGCGAACCCTTCTACACCATTGGAAGGAATGTAAATTTGTACAACCACTATGGAAAACTGTATACATAAAACAACCATATGACTGAGCAATCCCACTCTTGGGCATATAGCCAGACAAAACTTCCCTTGAAATAGACACATGCACCCATAAGTTAATTGCAGCACTATTCACAAGAGCCAAGACATAGAAACAACATAAATGTCCATCAACAGATGAATGGATTCAGAAGATATGGTATATATACACAATGGGATACTATTCGGCCATCAGAAAGAACAAATAATGCCATTTGCAGCAATGTGGATGGAACTAGAGACTCTCATAGTGAGTGAAGTAAGTCAGAAAGAAAAAGACAAAAACCATATGATGTCACTTTTATCTGGAATCTAATATATGGCACAAATGAACCTTTCCACAGAAAAGAAACTCATGGACTTGTAGAATAGACTTGTGGTTGCCAAGGGAGAGGGGGAGAGAGGAGGATGTATTGAAAACTTGGGGTTAATAGATGCAGACTATTTCCTTTGGAATGGATAAGCAATGAGATCCTGCTGTATATCACTGGAAACTACTTCTGGTCACTTAAGATGGAGCATGATAATATGAAAAAAATAATGTATATATATGTATGTGTGACTTGGTCACATCGCTGTAGAGTAGAAAATTGACAGAACACTGTAAACCAGCTATTATGGAAAAAAGTGAAATCATTTTTTAAAAAAAGAAAAGCAGCATAAACAATGCAAAAATGAATGGACAATACTGTATTTCTATAAAGTTTTATTAACAAAAACATATGTTAGGCCAGATTTGGCTCATCGGTTCTAGATTGCCAAACACTATTGTAGAAAATAGTAGTAGATATAAATTCCTAGCTATCTCACTGTGCTCTAGTGAGAAATATTTTACTAAGACCTTTCCCTGGACACACTTTCCATGACTAGGATTTCATTTTATTTTATTTTATTTTATTTTATTTTATTTATATGATGATTGTTAATTTCTTTATTATAACTAGTTTAGAGTGTTCTGTCATTTTTCTACTGTACGGCATGGTGACCCAGGTAAACATATATGTATAGATTATTTTATCTCATATTATCATGCTCCATCATAAGGGACTAAATATAGTTTACATTGGTACATAGCAGGATCTCATCGTTAATCCATTCCAAAGGCAATAGTCTGCAGCTATTAAGCTCCCCATTCATCCCACTCCCTCCACCTCACCCTTGGCAACCACAAGCCTATTCTAAAAGTCCATGAGATTCTTTTCTGTGGAAAGGGTCATTTGTGCCATATATTAGATTCCAGGTATGAATGATATCATATGGTGTTTTCTTTCTCCTTCTGACTTACGTCACTCACTGTGAGAGACTCTAGCTCCATCCGTGTTGCTAAAAATGGCATTATTTGTTCTTTTTGATGACTGAGTAGTATTCCATTGTGTATATATACACACACACATCGTCCTAATCCAATCATCTGTTGATGTGCATTTGGCTTGTTTCCATGTCTTGGCTCTTGTGAATAGGGCTGCAATTAACTTAAGGGTGCATGTGTCTATTTGAAGGGAAGTTTTGTCTGGCTATATGCCCAAGAGTGGGATTGCTCAGTCATATGGTAGTTCTAGCTATAGTTTTCTGAGGTACCTCCATCCTGTTCTCCATAGTGGTTATACTAGCTTACATTCCCACCATCAGTGCAGGAAAGTTCTCTTTTCTCCACACCCCCTCCACTGTTTGTTATTTATGGACTTATTAATGATGGCCATTCTGACCGGTCTGAGGTGGTATCTCCTGGTAGTTTAGATTTGCTTTTCTCTAATAATCAGGGAGGTTGAGCATTTTTTCATGTGCTTGTTGGTCATCTGTACATCTTCCTTGGAGAAATCACCATTCAGATCTTTTGCCCATTTTTCAATTGGGTTGTTGGCTTTTTTGCTGTTGAGTTGTATAAGTTGCTTGTATATTCTAGAGATTAAGCCCTTTTCAGTTGCATCGTTTGAAACTATTTTCTCCCATTCCGTAAGTTGTCTTTTTCTTTTCTTTTTAGTTTCCCTTGCTGTGCAAAAGCTTGTCAGTTTGATGAGGTCCCATTGCTTTATTTTTGCTTTTATGTTATGTTCTGTTGCTTTGGAGATTGACCTGAGAAAACATTTGAAAGGCGATGTCAGAGAATGTTTTGCCTATGTTCTCTTGCAGGAGTTTGATGGTGTCTTCTCTTATATTTAAGTCTTTCAGTCATTTTGAGTTGATTTTGGTGCATGGTGAGAGGGTTTGTACTAGTTTCATTGACTGGCATGCAGCTGTCCAGGTTTCCCAGCAATTCTTGCTGAAAAGACTCTCTTTTTCCCATTTTATGTTCTTGCCTCCTTTGTCAAAGATTAATTGGCCATAGGTGTCTGGGTTTATTTCTGGATTCTCCATTCTCTTCCATTGGTCTGTATGTCTGTTTTGGTACCAGAACCAAAAGTCATCTTGATGACTGTGGCTTTGCAATATTGCCTTAGGTCTGGAAGAGTTATGCCTCCTGCTTGGTGTTTGTTCCTCAGAATTGCTTTGGCAATTCTGGGTCTTTTGTGGTTCCAAATAAATTTTTGGATTGTTTGCTCTAGTTCTGTGAAAAATGTCATGGGTAATTTGATAGGGATTGCATTGAATCTGTAGATTGCTTTAAAGGTGGTATGGCCATTTTTACAAGATTAATTTTTCCAAACCAGGAGCATTTCTTTTCATCTTCTTTAATTTCCTTGATTAATATTTTATAGTTCTCAGCATATAAGTCTTTCACACCCTTGGTCAGGTGTATTCCCAGGTATTTTATTTTTGGGGGTGCAGTTTTTAAAGGTATTGTATTTTGTGTTCCTTTTCTCATATTTCATTGTGAGTATACAGAAATGAGACTGATGTCCGAATGTTCATCTTATATCCTGCTGAATTTGCTGAATTTGTTGATCAGTTCAAGTAGTTTTGGGGTTGAGTCCTTAGAGTTTTCTATATATAGAGTCTCGGGTCATCTGCATGCCAGTGACAGTTTGACCTCTTCTCTTCCTATTTGGATGCCTTTTATTTCCTTTGTGGATCTGACTGCTGTGGCTAGGACTTCCAGTACTGTGTTGAATAAGAGTGGTGAGAGTGGGCATCCTTGTCTTGGTCCAGATTTTAGTGGGAAGGCTTCCAGCTCTTCTCCATTGAGCATTATATTTGCTGCGGGTTTGTCATCAATGGCTTTGATTATGTTAAGGCATAGTCCCTCTATACCCACTTTGGTAAGAGTTTTGATCATGAATGGATGTTGGACTTTGTCAAATGTTTTTCTGCATCTACTGAAATGATCCTATGGTTTTTGACTTGACTTTTGTTAATGTGGTGTATGATGTTGATTGATTTGCTTATGTTGAACCGTCCTCGTGCACCTGGGAGGGATCCCACGTGATCGCGGTGTATGACCTTTTTTACGTGTTGTTGGATTCCATTGGCTAAAAGCCTGTGAGAGAGTTTTTGAAGCTATGTTCATCAAAGATATTGGCCTATAGTTTTCTTTCTTAGTGTTATCTTTGTCTGGTTTTGGAATTAGGGTGGTGGTGGCATCATCGAATGTCTTTGGGAGTGTTCCTTCTTCTTCAACCTTTTGAGAAAGTTTAAGGAGGATGGGTACAAGTTCCTCTTTGTATGTTTGGTAGACTTCACCTGTGAAGCCACCTGGTCCTGGACTTTTACTTGAAGGGGGTGTTTTGATGACATATTCAATTTCATGTCCAGTGATTGGTCTGTTCTGTTGATCTGTTTCTTCCAGATTCAGTTTTGGCAGGCTCTAAGTCTCTAGAACGTCGTCCATTTTCTCTAGGTTGTCAAATTTGTTGGCATACAATTGTTTATTCTAATCGCTCATGGATTCTTGTATTGCTGCAGTATCCATTGTGAATTCTCTTTTTTCCTTTCTAATTTTTTTTATTTGGGTGTTCCCTCTCCTCCTCATTGTGAATTCTCTTTTTTCCTTTCTAATTTTTTTTTTATTTGGGTGTTCCTCCCTCTGGCTAGACTCCTCTGGTGAGTCTAGCCAGAGGTTTGTCAATTTTGTTTACCTTTTCAAAGAGCCAGCTCTTGGTTTTATTGATTTTTTCCTATCGTTTTTTGAATCTCTATATTATTGATTTCCTCTATGATCTTAATGATTTCCTTCCTTCCACTGACTTTAGGTTTTGTTTGTTCTTTTTCTAATTCATTTAGGTGGTGGGTTAAGTTGTTGCTTTGAGATTTCTTCTTCTTTTTTTTTTTTTGATGAAGGCCTGTATAGCTATGAAATTTCCCTTTGAGCGCTGCTTTTGCGGCATCCCATAGATTTTGAGGGGTTTTGTTTTCATCATCATTTGTCTCGAGGTATTTTTAAATTTCCTTCCTGATTTCCTCATTGACTCATTGGGTTTTTAGTAGCATGTTTGTTAGTGTCCATGTAGTAAGTTTCTTCTCATTTCTTTTCCTGTGGTTGATTTCTAGTTTCATGCCATTGTGGTCAGAGAAGATACTTGAAATAATTTCTATACTCTCAAATTTGTTGATGTTAGCTTTGTGCCCCAGTATGTGAGCAATTGTGTATATTGACCATTGTAATATCCTTTAACCACTAAATTGTATCCTTCTTTGCCTTTCTTTATGACCTTCATTTTAAAGTCTGTTTTGTCTGATATGAGCATTGCAACTGCTGCTTTCCTGTCTTGTTCATTGGCATGAAATATCTTCTCCCATCCTCTCACTTTCAATCTACATTTGTCCATTGCCCTAGGTGAGTCTCTTGTAGATAGCAGATTGATGGTTTTTGCTTTTTTATCCAATCTTCCACTCTGTGCCTTTTGATTGGAGCATTCAGTCCATTGACATTTAAGGGGATTATTTTTTTTATTTTTAATTTTTATTTTTTTTTTATTTTCCCACTGTACAGCAAGGGGATCAAGTTATCTAAGGGGATTATTGATAGATGGGTATTTATTTTCATTTTCAACCTTGTTTTCCAGTTGATTCTATGTTTCTCATTTCTTCTTTTCCTTTTTCGGTTGGATGGTTTCCATTTATTTTATGCTTGAATACTTTTCTTTTCAGTTTTTGTGAATGTGATGTTCTCTTTTTATTTGTAGGTGCCCTGTTATTTAAGTATTTTAATCTCTTCCTATATATACTTGCTTTAGCCGCATAGTCAGTTAGGCTCGAACACATCATTAAAATAAAAAAATAGAATCTATATTTTCTTACTTTCCTTCCCCACATTTTATGATTTTGATGTCTTTTTTTTTCCTCCAAAATATTCATGTTTCAATTTGTACGTTGGCTTGTTTAAGTGATTGCTTTCCAATTGTGGTTTTCAACCATCCTAATTCTTCCTCCTTTTTTTTTTTTTTTTTATTTAGATAAGCCCTTTCAGTATTTTTTTTAGAATGTGTTTAGTATTGCTGTACACTTTTGCTCTTGTTTGTTGCAGAAATTCTTTATTTCCCCTTCTATTTTAAATGATATTCTTGCTGGATAGAATATTCTAGATTGCAAATTTTCCTTTCAGCCCTTTAATTATATTTTGTTGCTCCCTTCTGGCCTGTACTGTTTTTGTAGATAAATCAGCTGATTGTCTTATGGGGGTTCCCTTATATTTAACACTTTGCTTTTCTTTTGCTGCCTTTAGGATCCTCTCTTTGTCTTTAACACTTGCCATTTTTATTATAATATAATAAATTAAGTTTCAGTATAATATAACATGTTTGTCTTGTTGTGATCCTATTTGGGTTCAACTTTTTTGGGGCCATCTGTGCTTCCTTTATCTTGATTTAAGTTTCCTTTTCATTTAAAAGTTTTCAGACATAATATCTTCAAATATATTTTCAATTCCTTTTTATATTTCTTCTCCTTCTGTAATTCTTATTATGTGTTGATTGGCCGGGTTTATATTATCCCTTAGGCCTCTTATATTGCTTTCATATTTTTTCATTTGTTTGCTGTCCTGTTTGGGTGATTTCCATTATTCTCTCTTCCACATCACTACTTCGTTCCTCTGCATTATTCATTCTGTTATTGCCTTTATCTCAGTTTGTATCTCTGCAAATGAATTTTCTAATTTTTCTATGTTTCTCCTTATATTTTCTAGTTCCTTTCTAAAGGAATGTGCATTACTGTTCATATCCTCTCTTAATTCCTTGATATTCAGTCTTTTCACTATCTCCCTTTTGAACTCAATATCTTTTAGACTGCAGAGGTCTGTTTCATTGTTGACTACTTTAGGTGAATTCTCCTTTTGCTTTAACTGAGAATGGTTTCTGAGCTTCTCCATCTTGTTTATGTTTTACTTTTTAGGTGAGTTTAGGGAGGCCAAACTGCAGTAGTGAAAGGCTACTTATATGCAAGTTCACCCATGTGTATTTTGTGGGGGGTTACTATTTATTTTTGGCTTGGGAGTGTGAATATTTTCTGTCTCTTTCTTCAATATTAGCAGTCTGAAATCCTCAGGATGCTCAGTGTATTTTCAGAGAGAAGGAGGCAATTGGTAGGGCCAGCAGTCAGTGCCTGGTTCCTAGGCTCTAAAAGGCAGCAAGAACCTTCAGGGAGGTGAAACAGGCTACTCCTAGTTGCAGGGACCTGGGAAGAAGTGTTGAGCTCTAGGCAGATCTTCAAGGTGACCAGAGCATTTGGCAGTAGCAGCAGCAGGGTGTATGAGTTCCCAGGGGAGTGAGAGCAACAACAGTTTGTGTTCAATTGCAATGCCCTCCTCTGAGGTGATTTGAACTGCAGGTGGTGCCAGTTCAGAGACCCCTAGTGGTAGTGGGCCATGACCACCTCTGGAGTCACTGATAACTGTTCTAGTTTGCCCCCACCACCTGTATACCATCCATGAAATACCCCATCTAACTTATCCCACATAGGAGGTGCTGTACAGGCTGCTCCTAGTTGGAGGATCCTGGGAAGTGACAGAGATCAGGCATGTGGGTACTGCATGGAGCATTCAGCAGTGGCAGCATCAGGGCCAGTGTGTTCCCAGAGGTGTGAGAGCACCAACAGGTGGTGTTCAGTCACAATTCCCTCCTCTGTGTTGCCCTTGAGGTGAGTGGGGCTCCAAATGGTGCCTGTTTATGAACCCCAAGTGGTACCTGGCTACCTCCACTTCTGGAGCTGGAAATAACTGTGGTGGTTTGCTCCTGCCTTCTATAGACCATGCAAGAAGCATCTCATCCTGCTGAGCCCCCACAGGAGGTGCTGCACAAAC
Organism: Phacochoerus africanus; assembly: GCF_016906955.1. NCBI lineage: Eukaryota > Metazoa > Chordata > Mammalia > Artiodactyla > Suidae > Phacochoerus > Phacochoerus africanus. Next base: position 45,054,233 of record NC_062549.1, on the reverse strand, counting down.
TGCTCCTAGCTGCAGGTCCCCATGGACAGTGATCCAGTGTGTGGGCACTGCCCAGAGTGTTTTTGCAGTGAAAGCAGCAGGGCAGGTGTATTCCAATGGGAGTGAGAGCAAGAACAGGTGGTGTTCTGTCTCAATGTCCTCTGTGGTGCCCTCTGATATGGTTGGGGCTACAAGTGATTTTTGTTCAGGTATCCCCAGTGGTGTTGAGCCATGCCTGCTTTGGAGTTAGAGATAACTGAGGTGGTTTGCCCTCACCACCTGCAGACCATGCAAGAAGCACCCTGTCCCACTTAGCCCAGGCAGCAGGTGCTGACCCAGCTGCTTCTAGTTGTATGGTCTTGGGAAGGGACAGTGATGAAGTGTCTGGGCATTGCCCAGAACATTTGGTGTGGCAGTTGCAGGATTGGTGTGTCCCAAGGGAGTGAGAGCAACAGCATGTTGTGCTTGGTTGTAGTGCCCTCTTTTTGTTTTTTGCCAACACTTAAGGTGACTGGGACCAAGGTGGACCCCACTCTCAGGTCCCCAGTGGTGGCAAGCCTCACCTCCCTCTGAGACAACTTCTGTGGACTGTCCCTGCTGCCTGTAGACTATGCAGGAGGCACCATGACACACTTTGCCCTCTGATGACCTTAGCCCACACAAGATGTTCCTGGCCACTGGTAGCCTGCACAAGATGTGCCCAATCTCCTCTAAAGGAGCAAGAGGATTCTCTACACCCAGAGCCTGTACCAGATCTGCCCTGCCTTCTGAGAGCCCAACTGTGCTTGCACAAGGAGATTCCTATGGTAGTCCTCCCCTCCTCCTTTCACCCTCCCCAAAAATGGTGCCTTGCCTCTCCTGTGAGCCTTGATCTTCTCCCAGGTTCCCTCTGCTGTGGCATTTCACTCCCCAGCCCATGGCACACTGCTCCCCTGCCCATGGCACACTGCTCCTTACGCCTTCAGACTGTCTCCACACAGGCAGCCCCAGTCCTCTCCCTGGTACTGACCTCTGCAGCCTAAGTCTCAGCTCCCAGCCTCTGACTAAGCATCCCAGGCTGTGGTGTCTGGGCTGGTACTTCAGATGATCTGTGTGCCTCTCACTCTACTTTTCCCTCATCAGTCCATCTGCTGCACTTTTCTCAGTGACTTTGAGGACCCTCCATCTCAGCTAATCTTTCTGTCAGTTAGGTGGCTTCCCAGGATGTGGCTTCCTTTTTTCCTTCCAGCCAGTTATGTCAAGTGTTTCTTGCCCTTTTGGGAGGATTAATCTCTACTATCTTCATTCAGTTGATGTTCTGTAAGAGGTGTTTTAAATGTAGATTTTTTTTTATATATGTTTGTGGGAGAAGAGGAGCAAGACATCTTACTCCTCCACCATCTTGCTCTGGCCCCGACGACTAGGATTTTAAATTCTTTGATTTCTTTTCTTTATTCAATAAATGTATATTCATAAATAATGAAGATATGAAATCTGTGTTCAAGAAGTGAAATAATGTTACTGATATAGGACACCATAGCAAAGGAGACTAAACAGAATAGAAGGAAACCTTCACATAGGAGATCAAATAAACTAACCTTAAATGTTGCTCTAGTGTTTTCTAGGTTGGGCATAGTGGGCATTGTGACATTTCAAGTAGAATGAGGTTTGTATGAATAGGAAAAGAGATATAAACATGCAAGACCCACTTGGGGGAAGGTACCTTTTTAGCACAAGTTTAGCAAAAGGTGAAAAATGTCTCAGTGAGGTAAGACTGGGATAGGAGGCAAAGTTAGACTACAAATGTCCTTTCATACCATGCTAAAGCTTTTTATTCCTTTGATATGGATTGGAAAGGAGTGAAATCATTGGCAAATTCTCTTTTAGGGCAGCACAGCATGGTGCCTGAACCCCCACTCCTAAGGCTACCTGGGCTTAAATCCTCAGTTTTCCACTGTTGTCTGGCACTGGTCAACCCCTCTGTGCCTCAGTTCTTTCACTTTTAAAGGGTATTATGATAAGAGAAAATAATGCACACCTCATATGTTTGTTATGAATATGAAATAGTTCAATGCTTGTTGAGCCCTTTGAACAAGATCTGCAACATAGTAAAGCACTAAGTAAATATTTGTTAGATAAAAAATAATACAGGGAGATGGGATTAAGATGGCGGGATAGAAGGACTGGAGCTCAAATTCTCTCCTAAAAACAAAATTCACAACTAAGGACTGAGCACTCTTCACCCAAAGGGACCGGAAACCTTAAAAAAGATACCCTATTCCAGAAGAAAAAGAGGAGGCCACATCAAGAGGTAGGAGGGGTGAATACATGATAGAAACAACCCCATACCTCCTGGGTGGGAAGCTCCACAGACTGGAAACTAACTGGTTCACAGGGACTCACCTACAAGAGTGAGTTCTAAGCCCCACATCAAACTCTCACGTGTGGTGATCTGGCAAGGGGAGAAAGAGCCCCTGGAGCATCTGGTATTGAAGGCCAGTGGGGCTTGTGAGCAGGAGCTCCATAGGACCAGGGGAAACGGAGACCCCATTCTTAAAAGGTGCACACAGACGTTCATGTGCACTGAGTCCCAGAGTGAAGCAAAGTCTCTAAGGGAATCTGGATCAAACCTGACTGCAGTTCTTGGAGGACATCTGGGAAAACAGGGGTGAACGTGGCTTGTTATGAGGGAAGGACATTGAAAGCAAATCTCTCAGGAATATTCAGCAGCAGTGCCTTTCTCTGGAGGTGGCCATTTTGGGAAAATCTGGCCCCACCCATCAGTCAGCTGCTGAGAAGCCCCAGGCCAAACAACAATCCAGGTGGGATCACAGCCCCACCCCTCAGTAAACAGGCTACCTAAAGACCCCTCAGGCACACAGCTGCCTCTAATCCCATCCAGAGACTAAGCCCCACCCACCAGAGGGATTAGAATCGGCTCCACCTACCACTGGGCAGGCATCAGCCACCCCCATCAGGAAGCCTACAGCAAGTCCCCATACTGACTTCAGCCACAGGGGGGCAGAAGTAAGAGAGGCTACAACTCTATTATCACCACACCAAAAACCTATAAAAATGAAAAGACAGAGGACTATAACCGAGATGACGGAGAAAGGAAAAACCCCAGAAAAACAGCTAAGCCATGAGGAGATTCTCAGCCGCCAGAAAAAAGACTTTAGACTATTGATGCTGAAGATGATGCAAGACATTGGAAATAAACTGGAGGCAAAGATGGACAACTTACAGGAAACAAAGAGATACAAGAAATAAAACTTAAACAAGAAGAGGTGCAAAATACAATAACTGAAAGAAAAAAATCACTAGAAGCAGCCAACAGCAGAATATAGGAGGTAGAAGAACGAAAAGTGAGGTGGAGGACAGATTAGTGGAAATTTCGGATGCAGAACAGAAAAGAGAGAAAAGATTGAAAACAAATGAAGAGAGTCTCAGAGAACTCTGGGACAATGTGAAACGCACCAACGTCCATATTATAGGGCTGCCAGAAGGAGAAGAGAGAGAGAAGGAGACAGAAAAAATATTCCAAGTGATAATAGCCTAGAACTTCCCTAACATGGGGAAGGAATCACTCACTCAAATCCAGGAAGCACAATGAGTACCATACAAAATAAACCCAAGGAGGAACATCCCAAGACACATACTAATCAAAGTGACCAAAATTAAAGACAAAGAGAAAATCTTGAAAGCAGCTAGGGAAAAGAAACAAATTACATACAAGGGAACCCCAATAAGGCTATCGGCAGATTTTTCAACAGAAACTCTGCAGGCCAGAAGGGCGTGGCATGATAGACTTAACGTGATGAAAGGAAACAATCTCCAACCAAGATTACTCTACCCAGCAAGGCTCTCCTTCAGATTTGAAGGAGAAATCAAAACCTTCACAGATAAGCAAAAGCTAAGAGAATTCAGCAACACTAAACCAGCCTTACAACAAATACTAAAGGAACTTCTCTAGGCAGAAAAGAACAAGAGAAGAAGGAAAGAAAAAAGAGCAGCAAAAACAAATCCAAAGAAATTAATAAAATGGCAATAAGAACACACATATCAAGAATTACCCTAAATGTTAATGGACTAAACGCCCCAACCAAAAGACATAGAATGGCTGAATGGATACAAAAACAAGACCCACATATATGCTGTCTTCAAGAGACCCACTTCACTTCTAGGGACACATAAAAATTGAAAGTGAGAGGATGGAAGAAAATATTTCATGGAAACAGGGATCAAAAGAAAGCTGGAGTAGCAATACTCATATCAGACAAAATAGACTTTAAAATGAAGAATATTTTAAGGGACAAGGAAGGTCATTTCCTAATGATCAACAGATCAGTTCAAGAAGAAGATATAACAATTTTAAATACCTTCACACCCAACACAGTTTCACCACAATATATAAGGCAACTGCTAACAACCTTAAAAAGACAAATTGACAATAACACAATCATAGAGGGGGACTTTAACACCCCACTTACAGCAATGGACAGATCAACCAGACAGAAAATCAATAAGGAAACACAGGCCCTTAATGAAGCATTAAACCCGATGGACTTAATAGATATTTATAGGACATTTCATCCAAAAGCAACAGAATACACATTCTTCTCAAGTGCACATGGAACATTCTCTAAGATTGATCATATCCTGGGCCACAAATCCAACCTCAGTAGCATTAAGAAAATTGAAATCATATCAAGCATCTTTTCTGACCACAATGCTATACAACTGGAAATCAACAACAACAAGAAAAAAACTGCAAAAAACAATCACGTGGAGACTAAACAACATGCTACTAAACAACCAATGGATCACTGAAGAAATCAAAGAGGAAATTAAAAAATACCTGGCAGCAAATGACAATGAAGATACAACACTTCAAAACCTATGGGATGCAGCAAAAGCCGTTCTAAGAGGAAAGATTATAGCAATACAAGCCCACCTCAGGAAACCAGAAAAAGCTCAAATAAACAAGCTAACTTGACATCTAAAGCAGCTCGAGAGAGAACAGACAAGACCTAAAGTTAGTAGAAGGAAAGAAACCATAAAGATCAGAGCAGAAATCAATGAAACAGAAACAAAGAAAACCATAGGAAAGATCAATGAAATGAAAAGCTGGTTTTTTGAAAAGATCAACAAAAATGATAAACCCCTAGCCAGACTGATCAAGAAAACAAGAGAGAGGACTCAAATCAATAAAAGTAGAAATGAAAAAGGAGACGTAACAACGGACATCACAGAAATACAATGGATCATAAGAGACTACTATATGCAACTATACTCCAATAAAATGGAAAACCTAGAAGAAGTGGACAAATTCTTAGAAAAGTTCAATCTTCCTAGACCAAACCAAGATGAAATAGAAAAGATGAATGGACCCATCACAAGAAATGAAATTGAAACTGTGATTAAAAAACTTCCAACAAACAAAAGTCCAGGACCAGATGGCTTCACAGGCAAATTCCACCAAACATTTAGAGAAGAGCTAACACCTCTCCTTCTGAAACTATTTCAAAAAATTGCAGAGGAAGGGATACTCCCAACTCATTCTATGAGGCCACCATCACCCTGGTACCAAAATCAGACAAAGATTGCACAAAAAAAGAAAACTACAGGCCAATTTCACTGGTGAACATCGATGCAAAAATCCTCAATGAAATACTAGCAAACCACATCCAACAATACATTCAAAGGATTGTACATCATGACCAAGTGGGATTTATTCCAAGGATGCTAGGGTTCTTCAATATCTGCAAATCCATCAGTGTGATGCACCATATTAACAAACTGAAGAATAAAAGCCATATGATCCTCTCAATAGAAGCAGAAAAAGACTTCAACAAAATCCAACACCCCCTTCTGATAAAAACCCTTCAGCAAGTGGGCATAGAGGGAAACTACCTCCACATCATAAAGGCCATATATGACAAACACACAGCGAACATCATTCTCAATGGTGAAAAGCTGAAAGAATTCCCACTGAGATCAGGAATAAGACAAGGATGTCCACTCTCGCCACTACTCTTCAACATAGTTCTGGAAGTCCTAGCCACAGCAATCAGAGAAGTAAAAGAAATAAAAGGAATCCAAATGGGAAAGGAAGAAGTAAAACCATTGCTATTTGCAGATGACATGATACCATACCTAGAGAATCCTAAAGACTCTACCAGAAAACTGTTAGAGCTCATCCGCGAATTTGGCAAAGTCGCAGGATGCAAAATCAACACACAGAAATCGACGGCATGTCTATATACTAACAATGAAAGAGCAGAAAAGGAAATTAGGGAAGCAATCCCGTTTACCATCGCATCCAAAAGAATAAAATACCTAGGAGTAAACCTACCTAAAGAAACAAAAGACCTATACTCTGAAAACTACAAGCCACTGATGAAAGAAATCAGAGATGACACAAATAGATGGAAAGATATACCATGCTCGTGGATTGGAAGAGTTAATATTATCAAAATGACTATACTACCTAAGGCAATCTGCAGATTCAATGCACTGCCTATCAAACTACCAAGGACATTTTTCACAGAACTCGAACAAAATATGTTAAAGTTTGTTTGGAAGCACAAAAGACCCAGAATAGTCAAAGACATCCTGAAAAAGAAAAATGGAGCTGGAGGAATCAGGCTCCCGGACTTCAGACTATACTACAAAGCAACAATCATCAAAACCACATGGTACTGGCACAAAGACAGAAATATAGATCAGTGGAACAGGGTACAAAGCCCAGAATTAAACCCACCCACCTACAGCCAACTCATCTATGACAATGGAGGCAAGGATATACAATGGAGAAAGGACAGCTTGTTCAATAAGTGGTGCTGGGAAAACTGCACAGCCACACGGAAAAGAATGAAATTAGAACACTCCCTAACACCATACACAAAAGTAAACTCCAAATGGATTAAAGACCTAGATATAAGTCCAGACACTATCAAACTCCTAGAGGAAAACATAGGCCAAACACTCTCTGACATAAACAACAGCAACATCTTCTCAGATCCACCCATCAGAGTATTGACAACAAAAACAAAAATAAACAAATGGGACCTACTCAAACTTCAAAGTTTCTGCACAGCAACGGAAACCCTAAACAACACAAAAAGACAACCCACGGAATGGGAGAAAATCTTTGCAAATGAATCGACTGACAAGGGATTAATCTCCAAAATTTATAAACACCTTCTGCAGCTCCATACCAAAAACACAAACAACCCCATCAAAACATGGGCGGAAGATCTAAACAGACAGTTCTCCAAAGAAGACATACGGATGGCCAAAAAACACATGAAAAGAAGTTCAGTGTCACTCATTATTAGAGAAATGCAAATCAAAACCACGATGAGGTACCACCTTACACCAGCCAGAATGGCCATCATCCAAATGTCTACAGACAATAAGTGCTGGAGAGGGTGTGGAGAAAACAGAACCCTAGTACACTGTTGGTGGGATTGTCAGTTGGTACAACCACTGTGGAGAGCAGTATGGAGATGCCTCAGAAAACTAAACATAGAACTCCCATTTGATCCAGCAATCCCACACCTGGGCATCTACCCAGAGAAAACCACGACTCGCAAAGACACATGTACTCCGATGTTCATTGCAGCACTCTTTACAATAGCCAAGACGTGGAAACAACCTAAATGTCCATCAACAGAGGAGTGGTACATATACACAATGGAATATTAGTCAGCCATCAAAAAGAACGAAATACCAACATTTTTTGTAACATGGACGGACCTAGAAATTATCATGCTAAGTGAAGTCAGCCATACAATGAGACACCAACATCCAATGCTTTCACTGATATGTGGACTCTGAAAAAAGGACAGACAGAACTTCTTTGCCGAAGAAGTTCTCAGCTGACTCACAGACGTTGAAAAACTTATGGTCTCCGGAGGAGACAGTTTGGGGGGTGGGGGGATGTGCCTGGGCTGTGGGATGGAAATCCTGTGAAATCAGATTGTTATGATCATTAAACAACTACAGACGTGATAAATTCATTTGAGTAATAAAAAATTTAAAAAAAATACAAACACAGCATTCCAGGAGAGAGGGTCTGAGTTCAAATATTATCACTAGGGAGATATGTGATTGGCTAAAGAAATATATCTAAAAATCTTTATTACGATTTAAATGAGGGTGGCATGTCCTTAAGAGAGGCTTGAAAATCTCTATTTTGCAGAAAGTAGTTTTACAGTTTGGCCATCTGTGTGAATAGTGGTGAGGTTTATGAATAAAAATTCAGTGGAGAAGCAGAATTGGGGGAAAGTATTAGATATATTAATCATTGCTTCCCACTCACATTGAATTTATAGAAGATAGCCTCTCTTTCTACAGTATCTGGAAGGAACATTCCTTGGGCATATGGTGATAGATTCATTAGTCATCTAAATTGAAATACATTAGAGATTTCTGAAACTAGATGGCATAGTAGAAGGACTTGAGGTCACCTCCTCTCATGAAAACACTGAAATCACAACTAACTGCTGAACAACTATCAGTAAAATAGACTGGAAGCATCCATAGAAGATATACTACACATAAGGACAAAGAGAAGACATAAAAAAATGGTAGGAGGTGAACTTTTATGATAAAATCAATAGCATACACACTCAGGGTGGGCCACTCACAAATTGGAAAATACTGTATCATAGAGCCTTTCCTACAGGAGTGAGAGTTCCAAACCCCAGTCAGTTCCACAGCCTGGGGGTCTGGGAGTGGGAGCAGGAGCCCCTGGATCATTTGAAACTGAAGGCCAGTGGGGCTTGAGCACAGGAATTCCTCAAGACTGGGGTGAAACAAACACTCCACTCATGGAGAATGCACACGAATTTTCATGCTCACTAGGTCCCAGAGCAAAGCATGAATTCCAGCAGCACCTGGGCCAGACCAAACTTCTGTTCTTGGAATATCTCCTGAGAAATATGGGCTTAGCTGTGGCTCAATGTGAGGAAAGGACACTGGAGGAGGAGTTCCCAGAAAATAGTGATTGGTGTGAGTTCCAGTGGAGGCTGCCTTTTTGGAAAAATATGACCCACTCACCAGTGTGTCAGCATTAGTGCAGAGAAGCTCCAGGCTGGAAAATATACAGGGTAGATAAAGCCCCACCCAACAGACAGACTACCTAAAATCCTCCCAGGCACACAGCCACCACTAATCACACAGGGACACAGCCTCACTTACTAGAAGGACAAGACTTAGCCCTCCCCATCCATCAGGAACTCTGCCACAAGCTCCAGTATCAACTTCACTAACCAGGGGTCATACACCAGAAGCAAGTGAGGCTACAACCCTGCAGCCTTCTAAATGGAGACCACAAACTCAGAAGCCTGGACAAAATGAAAGAGCAGAGAAATATGCTGCAGAAAAAAAAATGACAAAACACCAGGATAAAAACAAAGTTAAGTGAAGATAAGCTACTACATGAAAAAACTTTATAGTAATGATAGTAAGGATGATCCAAGATCTTTGGGAAAAAAAAAACTGGCAGCAAAGATCAAAGAATTACAAAAAATATTAACAAAGAAATAGAAGCTTTAAAGAATAAACAAACAGAGATGAACAATAGAATAATTGAAATGAAAAATAAAATTGAAGGAATCAATAGAAGAATTCATGAGGCAGAAGAACAAATAAGCTAGATGGAAGACAGACTGGGAGAAATCAGTGACACATAATAGAATAAAGAAAAAAGAATGAAAAAAAATGAAGACAGTCTAAAAGAACACTGAACAACATCAAACTTATCAACATTCACATTATAGGTTTGCCAGAAGGTGAAGAGAAAATAAATAAATAAATAAATATAAAAAATACAATTATCCAAAACCCATGAAACACAGAAAAATCAGTTCTAATAGGGAAATTTCTAGCAACACAAGTTTACCTCAAGAAACAAGAAAAATCTCAAATAAACACCCTAATCTTATGCCTAAGGCAACTATAGAAAGAGGAAAAAATATACCCCAAATTTGGTAGAAGGAAAGAAACCATAAAAGTGAGAGCAGAAATAAATGAAATAGAGATGAAGAACAGTACAAAAGGTCAATGAAACTAAAAGTTGGTATTTTGAAAAGATCCAAAAAATTGATAAACCTTTAGCCAGACAAATCAAGAAAAGAAAGGAGAGGACTTAATAAAACTAGAAGTGGAAAAGAAGAACTTACAATGGACATTGCAGAAATAAAAAGGATCATATGTAACTATTTGTCAAAGAAATGGAACACCTAGAAGATATGGAAAAAAATTCTAGGAAGGTAAAGTCTTACAAGAATAAATCAGGAAAAAATAGAAAAAATGCATGGACCAATCACAAGTACTGTAATTGAAACTTTGGTTTAAAAACTTCAAGAACAAAAGTTCAAGACCAGATGGATTTGCAGGTGAATTTTACCAAACATTTAGAGAATGGTTGACACAGATAATTCTGAAACTCTTCCAAAAAATTGTGGAAGAAGGAATACTCCCAAACTCATTCTATAAAGCCTCCTTGATATAAAAACCAGAAAAAAATGCCACTTAAAAAGAATATTATAGGTCACTATTACAGATGAATATAGATGTAAAAATCCTTAAATAAATACTAGAAAACCAAACCCAACAATTTATTAAAAGGATCATATACCATGATCAAGTGGGATTAATTCCAGGGATGCAAAGTTTTTACAATATACTCAAATCAGTCAGTATGATACACCACATTAACAAGATGAAGAATAAAAACCATAGCATCATCTCTATAGGTGCAGGAAAAGCTTTTAACAATGTCAGACACTCACTTCTGATAGAACTCCTCCAGGAGTTCCCATCATGGTGCAGTGGAAATGAATCTGACTAGGAACCATGAGGTTGTGGGTTTGATTGCTGGCCTCACTCAGTGGGTTAAGGATCTGGGGCTGCCATGAGCTGTGGAGTAGGTCACAGACGTGGCTTGCATCTGGCGTTGCTGTAGCTCTGGCTTAGGCCTGTGGCAACAGCTCTGATTAGACCCCTAGCCTGGGAACCTCCATATGCCGCAAGTGTGGTTCCAAAAAAACAAAAGACAGAAACAAAAACAAAACAAAACAAAAAAAAGCAACCCTCCAGAAAGTGGGCATAGAGTGAAACTATCTCAGCATAATAAAGATTATATAAGACAAACCCATAACTAACATCATTCTCAGTGATGAAAAGCTGAAAGAATTTCCCCTAAGACCAGGAATACAAGAAAGATGTCCACCCTTGCCAATTTTATTCAACATAATTTGCATGTCCTAGCCATTATAATGAGAGAAGAAAAGGAAATTAAAGAAATCCAAATTGGAAAAGAAGCAATAAATTTGTTGCTGTTTGCAGATAACAGGATCCTACACATAGAAAATCTTAAAGATGCTCTCAGAAAACTGCTAGATTGCATCAATAAATTCAGTAGTTACAGCATCCCAAATTAATACACAGAAATCTCTCAAACTTCTATTCACTAAAAATGAAATATCAACAGGAATTAAGGAAACAATCCAATTTGCCATAAAATGAAAAAAGAATAAAAGACCCAGGAATAAATCTACCTAAGGAGGCAAAAGTCCTATACAATGAAAGCTGTAAGATACTGTTGAAAGAAATCAAAGATGATGCAAATGGAATGATATATGCAGGGAGCTGAGGAGATGCAGGAACTCGAGGAAGGGACCTTGCCTGACAGCAGAAAAACCCAAAGGCAGGTTCCTAACCAAGGAAGGGAGCTCACCTGAACGGCAAAAGCAGAAGGTGGGCTTCTGGTCAGATTAAAAGCCTGCCTGAATGGTACAAGCCGAAGGTGGGCTTCTGATCAGGATGAAAGCCTGCCTGTACAGTACAAGCCAAAGGCAGGCCTCAGGTTACACACCTCTCATTTTGATGTTGATGGGGAATAATTGGGGCTTTCCTGGGAAAATAATTTCCATGTTTGCGCTGGAGAACATGGATTGTTTCTCAGGTGACCTAGTCATTCCTGTTGTTTTATTTCTTATTCAGTTTTTTCCTCAGTCTTTCCTGATTATTTACTTATTATTCTTGTTTTCCATTCTTATTTTCCTGTGGTTATTTGTGATTTAACAAAATTACAACAATAATATAATAAGAATTTCATCCTTAAGGACTTTCCCCTGTTTAAATCCAACTTAATTAAAAACATAGTGTGTATCTACTAACTAGTTATACAGTAAACTTTAGAGTTAGGATTTTAATGAGGTTCATAGAAGTTAGACACATATTATTCTTGATCAAAAGACACCTAGCTATGAGTTATAGAAGATTTTAAGTGATAGCTAGTTAAGTTGGTTTATATTTTCTTACAGTCTCACTGCCATAACGCTTAAAAAATAAGCACTAGTCTAAAAACGAGATTTGTGAATGCCAAATTCTTGTGTCTGTGACCTTTTCAACCTGTAAAGACTGGCTGGCCATGGGATTATTTGTACTGAATCTCCTCCTTTCCACATGATGTGTTGTACCTAATTGCCCTTAAATTGTACTCACTAAATTTAGTTAAGATAAAGATCTTAGAACATGATATATAGCTGCTGTACCATGTAAAAGTTAACCAATGTACTTTTAACACTATGATGTAATCTGTAGTTAGAAACTGTCCATATAATCAACCACTTATGCCAATAAAATTTGAGCAGTCCAGTGCCCTGAAAGAAGGGACAAAGAAGCTGTCTCTGTGTGCAACCACCAATGCTGTCTCTCTCCTTTGGGGAAAGTGTACTCCCTGGCAGCCAGAGCTGGCCTCCAGCAATATACCATGCTTTTGGATTTGAAGAATTAATATTGTCAAAATGACTATAATGCCAAAGGCAATCTACAGAATCAAGTCAATCCTTAGCAAAATACCAATGGTATTTTTCACAGAATAGAACAAAATACTTTTTTAATTTGCATGGAAACACAAAGGACCCCAAATAGCCAAAGAAATTCTGAGCTGGACTATACTCAGACTATACTACAAAGCTACACTCATCAAAACAGTATGCTACTGGCACAATAACAGAAATATAGATCCATAGAGCAGTATTTAGAGCCCATAAATAAGCCCATGTATCTATGGTCTTCAAATCCACAACAAAGGAAGCAAGAATATACAATGAATACATGAAAATCTCTTCAATAAGTGGTGTTGGAAAAACTGGACATGTAAAGACAGAAATTAGAGCACTCTCCAACACTATATACAAAAATAAACTCTAAATGGATTAAAGACCTAACTATAAGACTGATACTTTAAAACTCTTAGAGGAAACATAGGCTGAACTCTCTCTGACATAAATCAAAGCAGTGTCTTTTCAAGCCCACCTTCCAGATTAACAAAAATAAAGGCAAAAATAAACAAATGTGACCTAATCAAACTTAAAATGATCAAAAAAATAAAAGATAATACACATAATGGGAGAAGATATTTGCCAATGAAACAATGAACATGGGACTAATCTCTAAAATACACAAAGAACTCATACAGCTCAATATAAAAAAAAAAAAAACAAGCAACCCAATCATAAAATGGGCAGACCTAAATAGACATTTCTCCAAACAGATATAGATGGACAAAAAAAAAAAGAAAAAAGCTCACATTGCTAATAATTAGAGAAAAACAAATCAAAATTTCAATGAGGTACCACCTTGCACCAGTAAGAATGGCCATCATCAAAAAGTCTACAAACAGTAAATGTTAGAGAGGGTGTGTAGAAAAGGGAACACTGTTAGTGGGAATATAAATTGGTAAAACCACTATGGAAAACAGCATGAAGTTTCCTCAAAAAATAAAACTAGAACTATCATATGATACAGAAATCATACTCCTGGGCATCTATCCAGAGAAAACCATAATTCAAAGCCATACATCCAGCCCAATGTTCATTGCAGCACTATTTACAGTTGCTAAGACATGGAAGAAAGCTAAATGTTCATCAGCAGAGGAATTGATACAGAAGAAGTGGTATATGTATAAAATGTGTTTCTCAAAGAGGTAATGTTTAATTTGCAGTTAGATATTCACATCTAAGTCATAGATGCTCATAAAAGAATGATTAATATATCCATCTGCAAAAACTGATGGAATTGTGCAGTTAGGATTTGATACATGGAAGGAAAGAGTTAGCAACAGACTAGAATACTATGATTGAAGGAATCATTTGAATGGATCATCCTCAAAGGAGTGGAATGAGGGAATTAGAATACAAACCACCTGTGGGATTTTTTTCAAAAAATATACTGAAGCTGCAACCCACTGGCACATTCTGATCTGTTCCTGGATGTAGGGGAGATCAGCACACACTAGTGGGCAGAGAGAGGAGATAAAGATAACTGAGAAAACAAAGGTCAAAAGGTAAAGAAACCCTCTATTCCTCTCAATTCTCTCTGAAGCAGGGAATTTATCACAGTTTATGGATGCTTTTGTTTCTTATTTATTTAATTGAAGTATAACTGGTTTACAAGATTGTATTAATTTCAGGTGTACAGCATAGTGATTCAATAATTTTATAGACCATACTCAGTTGACAGTTGTTATAAAACATTGGTTATATTACTGGTGTTGTACAATGTGTCTTTGTAGCTTATTTATTTTATACAGAGTTTGTACTTAATTCCCTACTCCTATCTTGCTCCTCCCCCTTCCCTCTCTCCACTTGTAACCACTATATATCCTCTGTATCTGTGAGTCTATCCTGGTTTTGCTATATTCATTACTTTGCCTTATTTTTTAGATTCCACATACAAGTGATAACACAATATTTTTCTTTCTCTCACATATTTCACTAAGCATGATATACACCAGGTCCATTAATATTGTTGAAAGTTGCAAAATTTCATTATTTTGTATGGCTGAGTATTTTAAAACTACACCACATATTCTATATCCATTCATCTGCTAATGAACTCCTACGTTGCTTCCACACCTTGGCTATATAAGTAATGTTGTTATAAACATAGAGGTGCCCCCATTTTTTCCAATTAGTGTTTTTGTTTCTTTGTATATATAACCAGAATAGCTTGATCATATAGTAGTTCCATTTTTAGCTTTTTTAAGGAAACTCTATTCATTTTTTGATAGTAGCTGCACAAACAGTGTAATAGTGTTCCCTTTTCCTCACCAACATTTGTTATGTGTAGTCTTTTCGACAATAATCATCCTGACAGGTATGAGATGACATCTCACTATGGTTTCAATTTGCAGTCCTTTGATGATTAGCAATGTTGAACAACTTTTAATGTGCCTATTGACAAACTGTATGCCTTCCTTGGAAAGATGTATACCCATTTTAATTGGGCTGCAAATTCTTTGATACTGAGTTGCATGAGTAGTATTGAGCTGTTAATATATTTTGGATATTAATCCCTTATCAATCATATAATTTGCAGGTATTATCTGTGATTGGGTATGTTGCCTTTTGTTTTGTTGTTGGTTTCCTTTGCTGTGCAAAAGCTTTTAAGTTTAATTAGGTTCTGCTTTTTTTTTTTTTTTGCTCAATTCCTTTGAGTGAGGAGACAGAACCAAAAATTTATTGCTATGATTTATGTTAAAGACTGTTCTATGTTTTCTTCTGTGACTTTTATGGTCTCCAGTATCACAGATCTTTAATTCATTTTGTGTTTATTTTTATAAGTGGTGTGGGGAAATGTTCTAATTTCATTCTTTATATGTAGCTGTCCATTTTTTTTCCAGTGCCACTTGTGAAGAGACTATTTTCCCATTGCATATTCTTGCTTTCTTTGTTATAGATTTATCAACCATAAATGTGTGTTTTTTTTCCCTGGAATCCCTATTCTATTCCATAGGTTTCTGCATCTATTTTTGTGCCAGGTCCATACAATTTTGATTACTATAATTTTATAGTATAGTCTGAAGTCAGGAAGCATGGTATCACAAAATTTGTTGTTTTGTCAAAATTTCTTTGGCTGTTCGAGGTCTGTTGTGGTTCCAAATAAATTTCAGACTTATTTTTTCTAGTTCCAGAAAAATACCATTCGTATTTTTATAGGAACTTCATCAAATATCTAGATTTGGGGGGGGCCTATAGATTTTTTAATTGTATTAATTCTTCCAATCCATGAACATAATTATCTTCCCATTTTTTTTTGTATCACCATCAATGTTTTATAGTTTTCAAAGTATAGACATTTTACCTACTTGGTTAAATTTATTCCTAGATATTTTATTCTTTTTAACCATTTTAAATGGGATAATTTTCTTACTTTCTCTTTTTGATAGTTCATTATTAGTAAATAGAAAAACAATAGATTTCTGTATATTAATTTTATATCCTGGAAATTTACTGAACTTATTAGTTCTTATGGTTTTTGTTAACTATATATAAAGAATTGGTATTCTTTATATAGTATCATGTCATCTGCAAATGGTGAGAGTTTTGCTTCATCCCTTCCAATTTGGATGATTTTTATCTTTTTTTCTTGTCTGATTGCTATGTCTAGGAATTTTTACTCCCCTCTGGCCTGCTTTGTGTTTTTGATGTCATATTTTATATCTTTATGTTTATCCCTTAACACTTTATTGTAGCTGGTTTTACAATTTCTCCATTTAGTTTTGTACTAGCTCATCACTGTATGTTTGCCTTTACTGGTGAGATTTTTCCTTTCCTATACATTTTTACTCCTTATTTTTTTATAGCTGCTCCAACAGCATATGGAAGTTCCTGGGCCAGGGATTGAATCTGAGCCACAGCTGTGACAAGGCTGGATACTTTAACCCACTGTACTGGGCCAGGGATCAAACTGACACATCCTCAGTGACCCAAGCTACTGCAGTCAGATTCTTAACCCACAGTGCCACAGTAGGAACTCCTTAATTCTTACTTCTTATTGTTGTCTTTTCTTTTCCACTTAGAGAAGAACTTCTAACATTTCTTTTAGATTGTGTTAACTATTAGTGGGTTTTTTTTTTACGTTTTTCTTTCTCCTTCAGTTTTGAATGAGAATAATTTTGGGTAAAGTATCCCAAGTTACAGGTTTTTCCTTTTAGCACTTTAACTGTAGTATGTCAGTACCTTCTGACTTGCAAAGTTTCTGCAGAAAAATCAGGTAATAGATATTCCCTTGTGACTCTTTATTTTACCTTTTTCTGCTTTTAGAATTTTCTCCTTATATTTAAATTTTTACCATTAAAATTATTATATGTCTTCATGTAGGTAGGTCTCTTTATGGTCTTTTCATTTGGGGCACTCTGCGTTTACTATATCTGAATATCTGTTTCTTTCTTCAAGTTTGAGAAATTTTTTGCTATAATTTCATCAAATATATTTTGACTCTTTTGTCTCTCTCTTCTCCTTCTGGGAAGTCTATAATGTAAAATTAGTATACTTTATACTGTCCCACAGTCCCTTAAAGTGTCCATATTTTAAAGAAATTATTTTTATTTATACTGTTCTGGTTGGGTTATAGCCATTATTTTATCTTTCAGATTACTTATGCATTCTTCTGTACCATATAGTCTACTGTTAATACCTTCTAGTGTGTTTTTCATTTAAGTTATTTTATACTTCAGCTCTGACGTTGTTTTTTATAATTTCTAATTCCTTGTTAAAATTCTCAGTGTGTTCCTACAATTAGAGCCCTAGCCTGAGAACTTCCAGATGCCATGGATTTGGCCCTAAAATGAAAAAAAATTCCTACTGTGTTCTTATATTTTTCCCCAAATTTGTTAGCATTCTCATTACTATTGCTTTGAGATCTTCATCAAGTTAATTATTTCTCATTTGTTGTATTTTCAGGGTTATCCTATCTTGTTCTTTCATTCAAAACAAATTTCTCTGCCTTCTCTTTTTATTTAACTTTCTTTCTATGAAATAAGCTGAAACAATTATCTATCCTTGTCTTGAAGTGGTATCCTTGTATGGGAGAATCTCTGTGCAGTTTGTAGGTGCCCAATGGCTTTGGTGGGAAAGCTGGATCTGAAGTGAGCATGGACAATTTCTTCCCCCCAGTTGTGCTGGCAGCTATCACCTTGCTGGGATATGGGAAAGGGATAAAGGAGCTAAAGCTAGGGCCAGTGTGAGCTTGAGCTTTTGTCATGCTCAGTGGTCATAACTGCCCTATGATGTGATGGGTTAGGTTCTAAGTTGCTGGAGCAGAAGCCCTGTAGGTCGAGTACACTGGTACACTCTGTATATGTACTCTCCCATATCCCAGCAATTACAACTTTTCCCCAAAAGTAAGCAGCACTGGAGCAAGAAGAGCCAGAGGGCATATTGCAATGGTCCAGACATACTGGTCAGAGCCCGAGACAGCTCTCAGTCTACCACCTCCATAAGCACCAGTAGTGGTCACCCTCATCCCTTTCAGATGCAATGCCAGCTCCAAGCTGGATAAGTGCCCCAGAGGTGTGCTCTCTCCTAATGTAGGTGTATAGCTTTCATCCTAATGTGGAGTAGCATCAGAGCTAGAGGAGCCAAAGTGGAATATCTGCACAGGTCAGGGACATACTGGGGCTGTCATGGGAAACAGGACAAAACCCCAGACAGTTTCAATCTTCTTCCTTTGCCTTGTTCCTGGGAGTGAGCAACTGTGTGTATACTCTTTATGAGCAGAATCTAGATTTCTTATGGTTCTCCTGTATGTCTCACAGATTTTTCAAACCAGCTAGGGGCATGTGTCTTCCTGGTGTGTCCAATACATGGCTTGAATCACTCACTACCCAGGGAGGATATGTCCTTCCTCCTCAATGTCTCTCTCCCTTGGGGGAACTTGCAGGGGGGGACACCTGGCCACTTATCTTCCCTTCATCCTCAACTCCCTGGGGCTCTTTCTTTATAGCCTTGGTTGTCAAAGAGTCTTTCTTCCTGTTTCCAGTTTGTTTTCAGTAAAATTGTTCTATATGAAGATGTATTTTTGATGTGTTCATTGGAGGAGGTAAGTGCAACATCTCCCACTCTGCAGACTTGATCTGCTCTTCTAGTTTATGGATTTTTATTCTAACTTGCCTTGGTAAGTTTTGGGCTGGGTGAGGTTCCATCTGGAATGTTCCCTATGCATACTCAGTGCTTCAGCACAACCACAGAGCTCCTCCTATGTTTTGGGCTCCTTGCTTGCATCACCTGTGTGTGGCTCAAATCTCTTTTCTCAATAGTTGGCACTATAACCATATTAGGAGGAGATATATTTTTAAATCCCTTAGAAAATAGCACTGGAAGTAATTGGCTCTTGGATCGCCGTAAATCTTACTGGTTTGATCTATAAAAATATATTCTCTTTCCAACTCCCAATCATTGCCTTATTTTCTCTTCATGTTGGGAAATGATTTTTCATTTTATTTCTTATCTGGTTCTTTGAAGGTCTTTACTGATTTCACAAATAGGAAAGAAAAGAAAAGCTTTTATATTTGTTTTCTTTCTGCTGCTTAAATATTGATCTTTAGAAATTTATGAAAGATTGCCTCAGGCCTCCTAGGACGTCTGGCTCAATTGGAATTGTGGCCTCTTCCTCTTGTTGCTTTTTATGAGTCATCAGGAAGCAGAATTTTTGTTATATTTGATTATTATTTTTAAAGTAACATTAACAATTTTCTTGGGGCATAATTTGCTGCTACAGAGGATGTCTCTATAGCCTTAAAAATTCCCTAGTGGTTGTTGTTGTCTCTAAGTATTCTACAGAAGTTCTGTGAAATCCAGTTTTTTCAAAATCCTCAGCATAGATTCATTACTATGATTCACTCTCCATTACAAATTTACAAATTCTCAACTTAGTGGAAAACTCAAGTTAATGAAAAAGTAAATATTTTTCCATAGACTTTTTAAAAGTTTGCTGAGATTCTAGAAAGAGTATGTAAAAAACTCCTTCATGACTACTTGCCCAGAAGGGACATGGACTCATGCTAGGAGAGGCAATGCTTCTCAGAAAAATTCTGAATTAATATATTCAGATTGCTTTATGAAGTAAAATAAGACCTGGCAGGCTCTCCCAGTTTCTCTGCTTTGGTTTCTTTTAGAAAAAATGTTGATATTGGTTTTCACTTATTATGATAGATATAAAATTGATGATGATTAAAAGCAACATTATGGCTGAGTAATATTCTATTGTGTGAATATACTTCATTACTTTATCCATTCATCTATTGGTGGGCATTTGGGCTCCTTCCATATCTTGGCAATTATAAATAATGCTGCAATGAGCATACGGTACATCTTTTAGAACTAATGTTTATGTTTTTTCAGATAAGTACAAAGTAATAGAATTTTTGGATCATATGTTATATTTTTATTTTATTTTTTTGAGAAACTCCATTCGTTTTCATAGCTGCTGAACCAATTTATATTCCCACCCATATTGTGCAAGAGTTCTCTTTTCTTCACATTCTCACCAGCACTTGTTATTTGTTGTCTTTTGGATAATAGCCATTCTGACAAATATAAGATGATTTTTTTTGTGGTTTGCATTTGTATTTCCTTGGTAATTACTGATATTGAGCACCTTTTCATGTGCCTGTTAGAAATCTGTGTATCTTCCTTGGAAAAAATGTCTATTCAGTCCGCCTGCCTGTTTTTCAATTGGGCTGGGCTTTTTTTTTTTTTTTTGATGTTGAGTTGTATGAGTACTTTGTATATTTTGGATATGAAATCCTTATCAGATATGTCATTTGCAAATATCTTCTCCCATTTTCTAGGTGTCATTTTAATTTTGTTGACAGTTTCTTTCACTGCGCAAAAGATTTTGTTCAGTTTATTTGTTCATGCTTATTTACCTTGTCTGAGAAGATAAATCTGTAAATTATTACACTGATGTCAAAGAATTTACTACTGATGATTTCTTCTGGGAGTTCTATAGTCTGGGCACCCAGGGATTCATGGCTTCATACCCCAGTGCACAGGCACTAGTCCTGGAACGTCCAGGTCCCTACATTCCAAGGTCCTGGCACCCAGTTCACTCTGCACACCCTTGAACTGGCATTAGTCTTAGGACCAGCCTCATTCATCCTCTCCAGGGAGGATTCCAAAGTGGCACTTGCCAATATCAGCATCCACTTGGTGGAACAAGATTCCAACTGCTGCTAGTGCCTGTGTTCCTAGGGTGGGCAACAGCTGTCTCCTCCTCTCTATGAGGCTTTCCGAGATCAGCAGAGGAGTCTGGTCCAGGCTTCTTTCGAATTACCACTTCTGCCATGTATCCCAGAGCATGTGAGATTTTGTATGAGCCCTTTTGGAGTGGAGTCTCTTAAACAAGGTTTTTATAAATTAAAAAAAAATTAATAGACAAGAATAAGAATTCAGGAAAAGGCTTTATCAGATATAAGAAGTTTAGGTTTTTAACTTGAAGAAAGTAAGGAATATTTCCAACTTCTTATATTTTGAATTATATTTAATTTCCTTCAAAAAATGCTATAATTATTCTTTCAACAATTTTTATTTTATCTGAGTCTTAAAGTGAAATGGTCTTCAGCTGTAAATAGAACACCTAGCCTTTAATCTCACTTAGTCAAAAGCACATTTGGTTTCCACGTGTCTCTCTTTCTTTAGCTGGAAACAGGAGTAGGAATCATTCTATCCTTTATAGGAAAGGAACATTGAGAGGATAAAATGAGGTAACTTGTTAAGAAAGATTCCCTATAAACTCAAGCTATTATGGTTAGTTAACATGAGTTCTTCTCTGGAGGCTGTCATCATAGATTGCCAAACATCAGAGTTCCCATTGTGGCTCAGTGGGTTAAGAACCTGACATAGTATCCATGAAGATGTGGGTTTGATTCCTGGCCTGGCTCAGTGGGTTAAGGATCTGTCAATGCCACAAACTGTGCATTGGTCACAGATGTGGATCAGATCCCACATTGCTGTTGTTGTGGCATAGGCCGCAGGTGCAGCTCGGATTTGACCCCTAGCCCAGTAACTTCCATGTGCCACAGGTGTGGCCCTAAAAAGAAAAACAAAGAAAGAAAACAAAATGTCAGACATCACAGAAAAGGAAATCTTTAAATGAGAAAGATGACCACAGTCAGTCTCAGGGGCCTCTCTGGCACCAGAACTGTGGAGACTCTTGATATAATTTGTTGAACCTGCATAGAAGAAATAGGCTTTCCTTCTGCTGCATCCACAAGCCTCACGGAGGTCTGGAGCATCAAGTCAACACCCCCTGCTGAGCATCAAAGTGTTTGTGCCACCTGCCATTCTGGGGAAAACAGTCATGCTGTTGGAGAGCATAATCAATGGAGAGAATGACAGGTCACTTCTCCATCTCACCTTCCTTCTGTCTGGAAATATAAGTGACAACTCTTTAGTCATCAGAATGAAAATCTTTAGTAGCCCTGTGTTGCTTGAGATATAGAATGACCTGCAACAATACAGTTTTAGGAAGAAAGCCCGATTGTTGTTTGTTCAATAAGAGAATGTGAACATTGTTTATAGTTTATTTTATATTAACTATCTCACTTTCATTCTCTTACACAAATTCAAGAAGTATTCATTGTTTTTGATGTTTCAGGCCCTGTTCTAGGTAACAAAAGGAATCAGGATTGAATCAGAAATAGTTACTCACTCTCCAGGAGTTGATTATCCAGGAAAGGGAGAGAGGACAAGTGCAACATAAAAGTCATTATGATACAAGGTAGATGGGACTATTTGGACATTTATACGCACAAGTGAAAAAAAAAATCCCAGGTCTATTTTTACTTAAAAGCATCTCAGGGTAACATGAGTGGTAAAATTCAGTGCCTATGAATTTGATTCACTAATGACTTGAGGCAAGGCAATCACAATTCTCAGTTATCAAATTTTCTTGTCAAATAATGTTCTATAGGCACTGTGAGAAAAATTGACAAAATTTTACATTCTTATTATGCTTACATGCAAGATATGTGTAGGGGAGAGAGAGAAGATTATGAATCTGGAGAATATCCAGCACAGGCTGACAATCCTTGTAAAAAGTTTGATCTTGTCCTCGAAAGAGAAAGAAATCATCGGTCCGTCTTCTCATGTTATAATAAAGAAGCAAATGTAGAGACTAGAGTGACAGGGACTGGGATTCAACGGTGATGTAATCCTGGACAATTACTTTGAAGAATCTCAGAGTTTCAAGCTTCTATAAATTTTCACTGACTGCAGGGCTAACAGAGGTCATAGAGAGGGAACTCTAAATAAAACTCCCAATAGATTTGATCATCTCATTAATTACTTAAATTATAATCATGTGTACATTATCTTGAAGTTGTTACAATTAAAAATATCTTTTTATTTATGAAAATAATATACATATTTTACTAAAATATACATATGTATTCACATAGTTTTTTAGCAAGTGGCATTTATAATTTTTACTCCCTACAATCTCCAAGGATAAAGAATTGTACACACACTCTAGTCCATATGAATATTCTTATAGTTAAAGATGATATATAATAATGTTCAGAGAGGTGCCACGGTACCTCTCTCTGGATTTAGGATGGGTGATTTATATTTCTCTGAAGCACTCCTTGAGGTAACCACTTAACAATATCTGGTCAACTGAAAGCTGGTGAGCAAGATACATGAGAAGGAATGATGTTCTTCCCTGGAAAATAAAGGAATTAGATAGGGTGGGCCTTCTCCTGCCAGAGGGCTCTGCCCATGCTATTCCCTATGCCTGGAATTCTCCTTCCTCCATCTCTTCATTTGGGCTATTCTGCCACTCCTTTTAGTTTTCAGCTGATACATTCTTCCCTCTGGAAGCACTTCCTATCAAGGGCTCTCCCTTCAAACACTGTTCAGTCTTCATGTCACAAGTCTTGAAGCCCCTATAGTCACTGAGCCAATGGTTATTTTCTCTCCAGACTGTAAGTGGGAGGGATACTGGCTTCTTTAGCATTGTGTCTGCCTGGCATACAGGGGTGCTACTTGTAAACTTTATGACTGACCAGTAAACTTCCTGCTACAGGAACTTCACCATCTTCTAAGAAATGCAGGTCCTGATGATCAAAGGGCTGTGATTTGCTCTATGGTGGATGTAAACATGTCAGTCAGAGAAAAGAGCTGACATTCTGCTGGAAGACTTTGCTTAAGAAAACTGGGAGAATTTAGGGGCCATTGAAGGGAGGAATAAAATGAGCAAGTATTCTACAATGAGGTAAAAATGGGGGATCAAGGACCCCTGTTTGCAGGATTATAGAAGGATGATTTTAGGCAGTTTGCTAAGATGTTTCCCATGTAAGTATTCCCTTCCATCTCTCCAGTGAAATGATCTTTAAATTCTAAATTTCCCACCAATCCTTTTGAGAGGCTCTATTATTTATGGTGACTCAGAGAGGGAATAAATTCTGCAACTTCTCATTGAAGAATAAACACTAATACGGGGATGTGGGGGTGTGATGCTAATATTCCTTGAGAGGAGTTGAAAAATAGGTGGAAAGAGAGAGAGACCAAAAGAAACCCTGAATCCCTTGGGAAGAGGAAAAGACCAAACCTTTCCACTCATTTCCCCTCTCTTCCAACACCTAAAACAGAAAAAGTTTCTTCAGTTGGTCAAAGGAAAAAGATTTGAATTTTGGTGTGTGAGAGAATTGCTATGCTGTTCTTCCTGTTCCCCCACAAGTTTTGAAGTGTTGGATAATCAATTGCCAACATCCGATTCATTTGTGGGGTATTAGGAAGGGAGACCATGCAAGGTGCCAGAAACCTTGCCTTACTAAGCTTAACCAAGACCCCTACTTTCCTACACCTGAGGATTCACACTTAGTGGTCTCACACAGGTTTTAGAGTCAACCAAGCTGAGGCCAAAACTTAGTTCTGCCATGTTTGTAGACATGAGGCTCCTGGCCAGGCATTTGATGTGTAAGCCTTGGTTTCCTCACCTATAACATGGGGGGTGACAATGCAATTCCACAGGGCTGTAAAGAAAATTAAATGTGATATTATTTGGTACCTGAGGTAAAATTGGTATTCAGCGCATGCAATTTTCCTTCCTGCTCTGGAAAAACTTGATAATATGCCTTTCAAAATTTCTTCTCTCCTAGTGTCACAAATTAAATAATGCCAACAAATAATGCCAGTAGATAATGCTAATTCTGGAGTTCCCTTGTGGCACAGCAGATTAAGGATCTAACTATTGTCACTGCAACAGCCTGGGTTGCCGCTGTGGCACAGGTTCAATCCTTGGCCTGGGAATTTCCATATGCCCTGGGTGGCATCCGAAAAGAAAAACTAAATCTGATTCTGCTGATTATGCTCTGCTTTTCTACTAAGTCTAAGGTTCTATACCTGTAAATTAAACCTCAATCTTCTTTGATAATAAATCTAATATTTTTTAAATGCTAACCTATGGCAGTCCCTGATATTTACCTGAGGTAAAAACAACAACAACAACAAAACAAATACCAGCAGCACCACCACCACCAACAAAAAAAAACCCAGCATCTATGTGGTAGATAATATTAAAATCACTACTTTACAGTTGAGGAAATTGATACATAGAAAAGGTAGAAAAACTTGCCCAAGGTCACATAGGATTAAGTGACAAATCTGGGATTAAACCCAGAAGGCCTGTTGCAGAATCCAGCTTTTATCACCAAATAAGTGAATCATACTGCTTCTTCATGAGGAGAATGAAGCATACCTCTGATTAATAATTTAAAGGTAAACTATTACTTGCTTATATTTGATAAGGAAACTCGCTGTTCCATTTAACATAAAACTGTACATGTGGGAGAGCCAGGTGCCACTTCTTCCATTAATTAAGGTGGATGGAATTCCCACCTTGGCTCAGCAGGAATGAATCTGACTAGCATCTATGAAGATGCAGGTTCCATCCCTGGCCTCGCTAAGTGGGTTAAGGATCCAGCATTGCAGTGAGCTGTGGTGTAGGCCAGCAACTATAGCTCTGAGCAACCCCTAGCCTGGGAACCTACATATGCAGTGGGTGTGGCCCCCCAGAAATACAGACAAATTCTCTTGCTCTTCACTATTCTGAGTGTGGTTCATGGGGCCCCAGCAGCAGCAGTATCTATGATCTTGTTAGAAATGCAAAATCCCTGCCCCCTTTCATACCTACAGATCAGAATTATCATTTTAACTAGATTTTAAGATGATTTGTACAACTGTTAGACTGAGAAGCATGGCTTTTGCTTCTCTGAACATCAGTGTCCTTATCCATAGAATGAGGAGCTGAAGACTTGAATTTCCTCAGTTCCATTCCAGGGCTTATATGTGGTTCTCACTCCTGGCGTGACTCATCCTCTCCATGCCTGTTGGAGGAATTCATTTGTTCTCTTCCATCTGCACCAATCCTTAAAATACTTCTTTTGAAGAACTGTAAAAATGAAGCAATTCTTTGCAGAAACATAGAAAACCATTGCAAAATCTTCATATTTTACTAAATTGAGCAGTTCAGGCCACTTCTTCAGCTGGTTTGCTGTTTGCATAATTTTTTTTCAGTAGATCGATCAATTCTTTTTTTATACTTTTTACTGGGAGTACTTATTTTAGCTAGATATATATACCAAGGTCAATGTGACATTATTTAAGATCATTTAGCAGGTCCCCCCTTCCTTCAACAGAGGATGCAAATGGCCTTCTTACCTTTACATTTCTTATGATACCCAATAAGAATTTCTTTATTTTCTGTTTTTCAAATGCCATTTTGCTATTTTTCTTTGAACTGCATGTTGGCCTCTAAGTGGACAATTTTTAAAAAAAACAATAGAAGAAAATTATGATAATGTAGCTTCCTCATTTACATAGACCAATGTTTCTGCAATATTTTCCTTGCTTCCTATAACAAAGTGGAAGAGCTTTCATAGGCACCTGCTCAGAGGGAACTTCTGCTAACCTGTTGGACAGGAACATGGTTATTAATGAGTGACCTGTGTCAGGAGGGCTGGGTGTACATATTGCGATAAATAGATATAAATCAAAAGATCAATATATTGATCTATTCATTGATAGATGATAGATAGATGGGTAGATAGTAAAGGATCGATAGAAAGATAAGTGGTTGTATTTTCTGCAGGTATCCTCAGCAGTTGCACTCAGTGCCATCAGCTTTGCAGATCTGAGACATTAGGAGACATGCTGTGATTGTCACCGCACTTTGACAACACCAGACCTGTGTCTCTGACAGCAGAGGCTGTGGTAACACTCTGATCTCATTTTGTCTGCTTTTTGCAGAAGAAGTGCATTTCTACAATTGGGCACTTTTATTCTTTGGGTATTTCAAGTGTGTGTGGTTTTTTTTTAGAAATCATTGTCACTATCTAATTTAATATATCCTGTAATTATCATAAGTAAAGATATAAAGAGAAGAACCAAAATTTTTTCACCAAATATTCAAGAGTCAGTGGTTGTGGAATTTTTATTTTTAAAAGTTCTTTAGTATTTTCAAAGAGTTTTGCAGCTTTTTCACAGCTCTGATGTTGCTAGTGAATAGGGAGCATTTTAATAATCAATGCCTTAAAATTAGTCCTCTGTACTCCCTGCTCCCTGTCTCAAGCAAGTGATTTGAAGGGTCCATTTATCTTTTCCCACTTATTTTCAGCAAGAGAGGATGAGGACATTTCTGTGAAATAGCCTGGAAATCAGCTGTAGGCAATTGTGTGGTTGGAAAATAGCCAGTTTAACTCTGAAGTTTCCAGTCTTCTACACTAATGTAGTCTGGCTTATTCCTAGTCTTCTTCTCTTCTTCTCACATAGAAAATAATTTGGATGGTATTGGGAATGATTTCTCACGATTTTCATTTTTTACCAAAGTCACATAATTCATACTTCGAATTTTCAAACTGTCCATATTTTTCATAATTATCTTTGCATAGTGAAAGAATCAGAGGGATCACAAAGAATCTCAAAAGTACCCCATACTAGAACTTCATGGAAGTATTTGAACCTCCTGTAGAAGCTAACCAAAAATGGGCAGACAGTTCAGGCCTTAAAACCTTCAGGATGACAATTAAATTCTTCCCAGGCTAGCTACTTATCTTTGAACAAGAAAAGCAGACTTTTTTGCTTGTTTGTTTGTTTTTGCTAAGTAGCAAAAGGTAATAGAGTTGGTTTTTCAGATTCTACCTAAACACTTTGTAAATTATAAATGTCTTAGAATTATTATTTCAGAGGTTGAGATTATTCTATGCATTATATTCATTTTTAAAATATGCACATTTTTTTTACCTACATTTTCTAGACAAATTGGAAAGGTCAGATATCACCTTGCTTATTTTGCAAATACCATGTAGGTATACTCAAATGTAGTAGATTCATAGTCATCCCGGACCTGGAAACTGTCCTACCTACTGAATTATTCTGTTTTTCTGGAAATGCTTTTTATACTTATTGTAAATATTAAAAACTCCTTCCCTAAGTCATTCTTCTCCCACTGTGCAGTCAAGCATGAAGCTTGTTCCTGGCAGAAAGAGCACAAAGTGAGCAGAGCTATGGGAGGTAGAGCCTCTGCACTTCCTCCTCAGCAACACTTGATTTGGAATCTGGAGACTTCATTCCTGGTGGGGGCAACAGCAACCTTTCCCCCATAATTAATTTCTGTAAGCTGCAGTTCATTAGAGAGAAGAATGACAGCCTCGAGACACATGCTGGCTTGTGTGTGACTCTAAATCTCTATCACCTTATTTAAAGGTGGAGAAGCCATTAATGGTAATGATAATTCAAGCATCTTTTAATACCAATAGCAGCTCAACCACCTTAAAATAATTCTGGTCGTGAGCAAACTAAGCAATTTAAAGGCAGCTCATGTTCTTCCTAAGTTTTCCATGGCTGCTACTGGGAATACTTGATAATTTATGAAGGCTTATACCATCAAATTAATTACATTTTCCGGATGCCACATGTCTTTTTTTTTCAAATACCAGCCAGCTCTGAATTATGAGTAACAACAACTGTAGCTATTCATTCCTACAGTTTGTGAAAAATAAAACTTGATCCATCTTAGTAATGACATTATTTTAGGCACAGTCAGTTTAAGATGTGTCAGCATTTTTTAATTCATCATCCTATATATTTTTGGTTAAAAATTAGAAGACACTACACAGCTGGGAAGCAATTTTTTTCAACAAAGTGTGAGAAAACATTGTTAATCGTTTGTAACTATGTAATTTGAGAGAGAAAAAGAGCTAGTTGATGGAATATTTGAATTTCTTCTAGCAATGCGAATGTGACTTGGTTTAGGATTTCATAGCTCTGGAAAGCAAATGCATTGGTCCATAGTCAGATCCTACAGGGATTGAAAGTGAATTAAGAGAGGATCCTATAGAGGAGAATCCATAAAATGGAAAATAGAGCCCATACTCCAGGTCCTTTTCTCTTCTATGAATGAGTGGTCTTTCCTGTTGGATGTAGACTTGATATATATTCCACTAAACCAGTAGACAGAGAGCTGCTAATTCCAGACTGATTAATTTTAATTATATTTTAAATTCTGCTTAGGAGTCAGAAATCCTATGTGCTGACAATGCAATCTGACTCAGTTTTTTTCTTTTGTAAAATAAATATAATAATGGAAATTTTCATTTTTTTCTACACCTATGTATGGAGCCCAGTTTATTAGTTCAGTAGTTAGATGCAGTACAGAATAATGGTTATGAAAAGGAGTTTGGGAATCAGACAAATCTGTGTATAAAATCCTGCTCTGCCCCTTGAGAGCTGTGTGACCCTGAGCAAATTACTTAATCACATAAGGCATTTATGTATTGCCTAAAACAGTGGTTGACAAACTAATGCTCATGCAGAGAATTATTTAGTCTATGTCCTGTTTTTATAAATAAAGTTTTATTGGAATGGGGACATGCATATTCATTTACATATTGTCTCTGGATGCCTTTACACCATAACAGTAGTCAGTATCTCAATAGATACCATATGCCCACAAAACCCAAAATATTTACTGTTTGGTTCTTCACATTAAAAAAAAAATTACCAATCCCTTGTCTAGAAAACTGAAGTGCTAATACCTATCTCATAAGGTGACTGTGATGATTAAATAAGATAATGTGTATATATTGTTTAGGACATTTTCTGGCACATGGTAAATTCTCATTAACTCTTGGGTATCATTACTTATATTTTGCTCAGTGCTGGAAGCAACATGACAAATATGACACAGCTCCATTCAAGGAGCTTAAATCAACCATATGTTGTTATAGGGTGATAGAGTAGCATAGGATACTCTGTGCGTACATGCAGAAGCCATCCACAATACCTACTTCTTCCTTATATTTATTTATGGGACCTATGATATCTAAAACCATGTTAGTTCTTTTCTTTCCAAGTTTATAAAATGTCTGATAGATGACTTTTTGGTAATTAATTGTGTAGTGTTTTCCTCTCCACCTTATGTAACTGACAGATACTGTGACTGTAAATGGAAGCATGGAGAAGCTAAATAGAGAATTTTCAAAGAACCGTTGATACAATTTTCTAGATTTCTAATTACAGAAAATAAAGTTCGTATGTTTAACTTGGTGTGGTATAAGACCTAAAGAAAGACTTTTTTTTTTTGCCTTTTCTAGGGCCACTCCCACGGCATATGGAGGTTCCCAGGCTAGGGGTCCAATCAGTGCTATAGCCACCAGCCTACACCAGAGCCATAGCAATGCGGGATCCGAGCTGCATCTGCGACCTATACCACAGCTCACTGGCAACGCCAGATCCTTAATCCACTGAGCAAGGCCAGGGATCGAACGCGTAATCTCAGGTTCCTACTTGGATTTGTTAACCGCTGAGCCCAACGGGAACTCTAGGAAGACAATATTATGTACTGCCTGGACACCTGGCAAAATGAGGAGGGCTTCAGATGGCCTAACTACAAAGTGCTCTTTCTATTCTACTGCAGAGAATAAGTTTCCCCTATCCAACACCCTCCCATCAAAGACTAGGTGGGGAGTTCCCGTCGTATCTCAGTGGTTAACGAATCCGACTAGGAACCATGAGGTTGTGGGTTTGATCCCTGGCCTTGCTCAGTGGGTTAAAGATCCGGTGTTGCCATGAGCTGTGGTGTAGGTTGCAGAGGCGGCTCAGATCCCGCGTTACTGTGGCTCTGGCATAGGCTGGTGGCTACAGCTCTGATTCGACCCCTAGCCTGGGTATCTCCATATGCTGAGGGAGCAGCCCAAGAAATGGAAAAAAGACAAAAAAAAAAAAAGACTAGGTGTAGTTCCTTTTATCTCTGAGTAGTAGGTGTCAGTTCTTTCCTGGACTGTGGAATTACTCAAGCAATCCAATCATGTGCTCCCAGAGAGCCAAGGGTCACCCCAGTCTTGGAACTCCAAAGCCTGCCTACCAGGCCCCAAATTGTTCACTATGTTCTCAACTGCAACCCCCATGGGGCCATTCATGGCATGTGGTGGCCTTCTTCCCCAAGCTCTGTTTTTGTGACTAATAAACTGCTGTCACACTCATCTGTCCAGTGTGGGGTGCTATGTACTCAGCCATGCCCCAATTCTAGGATGGGACTCTCTCCCTTAATAAGAGTTGATTAAAACACTTGACTCGACATGCACCATGACACAGTGGAAGACATGTATAACCCACTCTTCATAAGAAGCATTAGCACTTTTGCATTTTGTGCTTTTTATTTTTCTTTTTTTTGTCTTTAAGGGCTATACCAGTGGCATATGGACGTTCCCATCTAGGTATCAAATTGGAGTTGTAGCTGCAAGCCTACACCACTGCTGCAGCAGTGACAAATCTGAGCCATGTCTGCAGTCTACAGCAAAGGTCATGGCAACACCAGGTCCTTAACCCACTGAGCAAGGTCAGAGATCAAACCCATGTCCTCATGGATACTAGTCAGGTTCATTATTGTTGAGCCATTATGGGAACTATTATGCTTTAAAAAAATTATTGTAGGTGATTTACAATATTCTGTCAATTCTTCTGTGCAGCAAAATGACCCAGTCATACATATATATATATATATATACATTTTTATCACATTATCCTCCATAATGTTCTATCAAAAGTGACTATATATAGTTCTCTGTGTTATACAGCAGGGTATCACTGATTATCCCCTTCAAATGCAGTGGTTTGCAACTACTAACCCCAAACTTCCAGTCCATACCACTACCTCCCCCATGGCAGCCAGAAGTCTGTCCTCTATGTACATGCATTTGCTTCTTTTCTGTAGATAGATTCACTTGTGACATATTTTAGATTCCAGTTATAAGTGATATCATATGGTATTTGTCTTTCTCTTTCTGACTTACTTCACTTAGTATGAGAGTCTCTAGTTCCATCCATGTTGCTGCAAATGGTATTATTTTGTTCTTTTTATGGCTGAGTAGTAATCCATTGAGTATATATACCACATCTTCTTAATGCATTCATCTGTCAATGGTCATTTATGATGTTTCCATGTCTTGGCTATTGTGAATAGTTCTGCAATGAACATATGGGTGCATGTACATTTTTCAATGAAAGTTTTGTGTGGATATGTGCCCAAGAGTGGGATTGCTGGGTCATATGGTAGTTTTGTATTTAGTTTTCTGAAGTACCTCCATACTGTTTTCTGCAGTGGTCATACCAATTTACATTTCCACCAAGAGTCTTTAAGGGTTCCCTTTCCTCCACACCCTCTCTAGCATTTGTTATTTATTGACGTGTTAATGATGGCCATTCTGACAGGTGTGAGGTGGTACCTCATTGTAATTTTGATTTGCATTACTTTAATAATTGCTGATGTTGAATATTTTTTCATGAGTCTGGTGGCCATCTGTATATCTTCTTTGGAGAAATGTTTACTCAGGTCTTCTTCCCATTTTTCATTTGGGTCGCTGTTTTTTTGTTGTTGTTGAGTTGTATATGTTGTATATATATATATATTAGAGATTAAGCACTTGCCAGTTGCATCATTTGAAACTATTTTCTCCCATTCTGTAAGTTGTCTTTTTTTCTTATGGTTTCCTTTGCTGTGCAAAACTTGTCAGTTTGATTAGATCCCATTGATTTATTTTTGTTTTTATTTCTGTTGCCTTGGGAGACTGACCTAAGAAAACATTTGTATGGTTGATGTTACAGAATGATTTGCCTATGTTCTCTTCTAGGAGTTTGATGGTTTCTTATCCTATGTTTAAATCTTTAAGTGATTTTAAATTTATTTCTGTGCATGGTGTGAGGGTGTGTTCTATTTTCATTGATTTGTGTGCAGCTGTCCAGTTTTCCCAGCACCACTTCCTGAAAAGACTGTCTTTTTCCAATTTTATATTCCTGCCTCTTTTGTCAAAGATTAATTGACTGTACATATCTGGATTTATTTCTGGGTTCTCTATTCTGTTCCATTGGTCTGTATATATGTTTAGGTACAAGCACTGCACTGTCTTGATTACTCTGGCTTTGTAATATTGTCTGAAGTGTGGGAGAGTTATGCCTCCTGCTTGGTTGTTGTTTGTTCCTCAGGATTGCTTTAGCAATTCTGGGTCTTTGATGGTTCCACATAAATTTTTGGATTGTTTGTTGTAGTTCTGTGAAAAATGCCATGGGTAATTTGATAGGGATTGTATTAATCTGTGGAATGCTTTGGGTAGAATGTCCATTTTAACTATATTAATTCTTCTAACCTAGGACCAAGGACTATGTTTCCATTTCTTTGAATTGTCTTTAATTTCCTTGAGTAATGTTTTATAGTTCTCAGTGTATGTCTTTCACTTCCTTTGTCAGATTCATTACCAGGTATTTAATTTTTCGTGGTGTGATTTTTAAAAGGTTTTGTGTTTTTATATTATTTTCTAATATTTCATTGTTAGTATACAGAAATGCAACCGATTTCCAAATGTTAATCTGTATCCTGCTACTTTGCTGAATCCGTTGATCAGTTTGAGTAATTTTTGTGTGGTGTCCTTAGAGTATTCTATATATAGAATATTCTATATATAGAATGTCATCTGTTTACAGCGACAAATTTACATCTTCTTTTCCAATTTGGATATGTTTTATTTCTTTTTTTTGTTTGGTTGCTGTGGCTGGGAATTCCTATACTATGCTGAATAAAAGTGGTCAGTGTGGGAATCCTTGTCTTGTTCCAGATTTTAGTGTGAAGCCTTTCAGCTTTTCTCCATTGAGTGTTACATTAGAGGTGGTTTTGTCATAAGTGGCTTTTTTAAGGTATGTTATGTCTATATCCACTTTGGTAATAGTTTTTATCATGAATATGTATTGGATTGGTCAAATGTTTTTTATGTATCTGTTGAGATGGTCATGTGTTTTTTGACCTTTCTTTTGTGAATGTGGTGTATGACATTGATTGCTTTGTATATGTTGATCCATCCTTGTGAAACTGAGAGGAATCCCACTTGGTTGTGGTGTATGATCCTTTTTATATACGACTAGATTTTGTTGGCTAAAATTTTGTTGAGAATTTTTTGTGTCTATATTAATCAATATATTGGCCCATAATTTTCTATTTTTTTAGTATCTTTGTCTGGTTTTGGTATTAGGGTGATACTGGCATCATGGAATGTCTTTGGGGGTGTTGCTTTTCTTCAAACTTTTGGAAAATTTTAATAAGGATGGGTATAAGTTCTTCTTTGTATGTTTGGTAGAATTCACCTGTGAAACCATCTGGTCCTGGACTTTTGTTTCTAGATAGTGTTTTTATTACATATTTAAATTCATTTCTAGTGATCAGTCCTTTCAATTGATATATTTCTTGCTGATTCAGTTTTCATGGGCTCTAGGTATCTAGAAAGTTATCCAGTTCTTCTAGGTTTTCAAATTGGTTGGCATTTAATTGTTCATGGTATTCTCTTATGTTTTTTTATTTCTGCAATATCAACTGAGATATCTCATTTTTCATTTCTTATTTTATTTATTTGAGTTCTTTCTCTCCTCTTCTTGGTGAGTCTAGCCAGAGGCTTGTCAATTTTATTTACCCTTTCAAAGAACCAGTTCTTGGTTTTACTGATTTTTTCTATTGCTTTTTTGAATCTCCATTTTTTTTATTTCCTCTATGATCTGTATGATTTACTTCTTTCTTATGACTTTAGGTTTTGTTCTTTCTTTTTATAATTCTTTTAGGTGGTAGGTTAAGTTGTTGATTTGAGATTTTTCCTCTTTTCTGAGGAAGGATTGTATTGCTATAAACTTCCCTCTAAGCCCTGCATTTGCAGCACCCCATAGGTTTTGAATCATTGTGTTTTCATTATCATCTATCTCAAGATATTTTAAATTTCCCTTTTAATTTCCTCATTGACCAATTGGTTTTTAAGTATCATGTTTTTTAGTCTCCATGTAATAAGTTTTTTCTCATTTCTTTTCCTGTGGTTGATTTCTAGTTTCATGCCATTGTGGTCAGAGAAGACACTTGAAATAATTTCCATAGCCCTACTTTTCAATGTTATTTTTGTGCCCCGGTATGTGGTCAATCCTTGAGAATGTTCCATGTGCACTTGAAAAGAAAGTATATTCTGATTTTTTTGATGTAATGTCCTGAAAATGTCAATGAAGTCTAATTTTTCTATTGTGTCATTTAGGATCTCTGTTGCCTTATTGATTTTCTGTCTAGAGATTCTGTCCATTGATGTGAGTGGGATTTAAAAATATCCTATAAGTTTTGTCTTTCCATCAAGTTCTCCTTTTATTTCTGTTAGTATTTATTGTATGTATTTGGGTTCTTCTATATTATGTGTATTTATATTGATGAGTGTAACATCCTCTTCTTGAATGTATTCTTTAATCAGAAAATAGTGTCCTTCTTTGTCTTTCTTTAGGGCCTTCTTTTTAAAGTCTATTTTTTTTTCTGATATGGGTGCTGCAACTTCTGTTTTCCAATCTTTTCCATTCACGTGAAGTATTTTTTCCATCCCCTCATTTTCAATTTATATGTGTCTTTTGCCCCAAGGTGGGTATCTTATAGGCAGCATATTGTCAAATAGTGAAACATACCTCTTCAATCCAACAGAAACTGAGTTCAAAATGGAGATAGTGAAAATACTAAAGGAATTAAGAGCAAGTATGAAGGAATTAAGAGCGAGTATGAAGGAATTAAGAGTGTATAGGAATGGTAATGCAGACTACTTTAGAAAGGAACTAGAAAATATAATGAGGAGCCAAGGAAAATTAGAAAATTCATTTGCAGGGATGCAAACTGAGTTAAAGCCACTGAAGGGCACAATGAATAATTCAGAGGAATGAATTAGTGACTTGCAAGATAGAATAATGGAAATCACCCAATCAGGACATCAGACAGCAATCCAAATGAAAAAACATGAAAGCAATATAAGATATATATGGGATAATATAAAGTGGGCCAAATGATGCATATGAAAATTCAAGAAGGAGAATAAAAAGACGAGATTGAAAATAAATTTGAAAAAAATATGGCTGAAAAATTTCCAAATCTAAAGGAAATATATATCAAGTTACAGGAAGCACATAGAGCCCCAAACATGTCAGACATAATATAGTAAAAGAGGCAAAAGTTATAAAGAGGAATCTAAAAGCAACAAGAGAAAAAAAAATGAGTTAATTATATATAAGGGAAAACCCATAAGGCTATCAACTGATTGCTCTACAGAAACATACAGGCCAAAAGATAGTGGCAAGATGTATTCAAAGTTCTAAAAGGGAAAAATTTGCAGCCTAGAATAATCTGCCCAGCAAGAATACCATTTAAAATAGAAGGGGAAATAAAGAATATCTCCAACAAACAAAAGCTAAAGGAGTACAGCAATACTAAACCCATTCTAAAAGAAATAGTGAAAGGAGTCCTCTAAATAAAAAAAAAAGAAGATGAAATAGGATAGTGGAAATCACAATTGGAAAGCAATCACTTAAGCAAGTATACAGATGGAGAAAGAAAAACATCCCATTGTAAAAGCAATGATAAACACAAGGAACAGCAAAAGGACAAAAATGAAAATGTTGAAAAAGGACTTCCAAATCATAAAATGTGGGGAGGAAATGTAATAAAATATAAACTCTTTTTCTTAGAGTGTGTTGGAGCCTATGAGTCTTACCAGGCTAAAGCAAGCAGATATAAGAAGTGGTTAGGAGGCAGAGCAAGACGGCAGTGGAGTAAGAGGTCACACTCATCTTCTCCCACATACAAATCAAAACAACACATCTATATGTAAAATGACACACACAGAACATCAACTGAATGCTGGCAGAAGAGCTCAAACCTCCAAAAAGGGCAAGAAACTCTTGACATAACTAAGTAGAACAAACGAAGAAAAAAGAGAGAGAGATACAAGAGTAATCAGGATGGGACTAACATTCCTGAGAGGGAGCTGTGAAGGAGAAAAGGAACCCACATCCTTGGAAGCCACCTAACTGATGTAAAGATCAGCCAGGTCAGGGGGACCTTAAAGTTGCTGAGAAAAGTGCAACAGCTGGACTGAGAATGGCAAAGTGGAGTGAGAGCCCCACAAATCATCTGAACCACTGGCCAAGACACCACAGCCTAAGACACTCAGGTGGGGGATGGGTGCTGAGACTTAGGCTCCAAAGATCAGTCCTGGGGAGAGGAATGGGGTTGGCAGTGTGGAGACAGCCTAAGGGGCTGGGGAGCAGTTTACCATGGGCAGTGGAGCCATGTCCTACAGGCTGGAGATGGGAATGCCACATCAGAGGGAACCCAGGAGAAGGTCTGGATCTGAAGGAGAGGCAAGGTGCCATTGTTGGGGAGGGCGAGAGGAGGAGGGGTGGACTGCCATAGGACACTGCCTGTACCTAAGCTTGTGTGTGTCCATGGGCTCTCAGAAGGCAGGGCAACTCTGGTGTAGGTGATGGGTGGCAAGAAGCCTCTTGCTCATTTAGTGGACACTGAGCACTTCTTGTACATGCTACTGGTGGCCAAGCACATCTTGTGTGGGCTGAGGGCATCAGGGGGCTAAGTGAGATGTGGTGGCCATAGGGAGGCATGGCTTGCCACCACTGGGGACCTGTGAGTGGGCTCCACCTGTGACACTAGTCACCTCAGGGGTGGGCAAAAAATACAGAAAGAGGGCACTGCAACCAAGCACCATACCCTGTTGCTCTCATTCCCCTGGGAATACACCTGCCTTGCAGCTGCCACTGCCAAACACTCTGTGCAGCACCCAGACACTTGGTCACTGTCCATCCCCAAATCCTACAAGTAAGAGCAGCTGGTGCAGCACCTCCTGTATGGGCTAAGTCAGACAGGGTGCTTCTTTCCTGGTCTGAAGGTGGTGGGGGCAAACCACCACAGTTATCTCTGATTCCAGAGGTGGGCATGGCCCATCACCACTGGAGATACATGAGAAAAAATCACTTGCAGCTCTAGCTACCTCAGAGGGCACCACAGTGAAGGACATTGTGACAGAACAACACCTGGTGTTGCTCTTGATCCCCTGGGAGTACACCTGCCCTGCTGTTGCCACTGTCAAGTGCTCTGGGCAGTGCCCAGATGCTGGATCACTGTCCTTTCCTAGGAAGCTGCAATAGGAGCATATTCTGAAGTACATCCTGTGGGGGCTATATAGGACAAGGTGCTTCTTGCATAGTCTACAGGAGTTGGGGGAAAATCACTGCAGTTATCTCTGGCTCCAGAGGTGGGAGTGGCTTATCACCACTAGGGGTCCATGAAAAGACAGCACTTGCAGCCCCATTCACTTCAAGGGCACCACAGAGAAGGGCATTGTGACTGAACACCACCTGATGGTGCTCTCACACCTCTGGGAACACACCCTGCCCTGCTGCTGCCACTGGCAAATGCTTCAGTCAGGACCCACACACCTGACCTCTGTCACTTCCCAGGATCTTGCAACTAGGAGCAGCTTGTACAGAACATCATATGTGGGCTAAGTGAGATGGGTTACTTCATGCAAGGTCTACAGATGGGGGCAAACCAGCACAGTTATCACTGACAACAGAGGTGGTCATGGCCTGCTACCACTAGGGGTCCCTGAACTGGCACCACCTGCAGTTCAAATCACCTCAGAGGAGGGCATTGCAATCAAACACTAGCTGGTGTTGCTCTCACTCCCCTGGGAACATGCCCACCCTGCAGCTGCTACTGCCAAATGCTCTGGTCACCTTGTAGAAATGCCTAAAGCTATTACCACTTCCAAAGGCCCTGTAACTATGAGTAGCCATGCCACCTTCCTGAAGGTCCTAGCTGCCTTTGAGAGCCCAGCAACCAAGCACTGACTGCTGGCCCTACCCATTGCCTCCTTCTCTCTGAAAACACACTGCACATCCTGGGGATAACAGCCTACTAACACAGAAGAAAGAGACAGCAACTATTTAAACTCCCGCAGCAAAAATATATAGTAACCCTCTAAAATTAAAAAGGGGTGCTCTTGCATACAAGTAGACTTATACGACTACAGTTGTCTTCCCTAAACTCACCTAAAAAGAAAAAAATAAGCAAAATGAAGAATCTCAGAAACCATTCCCAGTTAAAGCAACAGGAGAATTCACCTAAAGCAATCAACAATGAAATAGACATCTGCAGTCTGGCAGATATTGACTTCAAAAGGGAGATAGTGAATATACTGAAGGAATTAAGAGAAGATGTGAACAGTAATGCAGATTCCTTTAGAAAGGAACTAGAAAATATAAAGAGGAACCAAGAAAAACTAGAAAATTCATTTGCAGACATGCAAACTGAGCTAAAGGCAATAAAGAGGAGAATGAATAATGCAGAGAAAGAAATTAGTGACATGAAAGATAGAATAATGGCAATCAACCAATCAGGACAGAAGAAAGAAAACCAAATAAAAAAAAAACAGGCAAGCAATATAAGAGACCTATGGGATAATATAAAGTGGGCCAATCTACACATAATAGGAATTCCAGAATGAGAAAAAAAAAAGGGGATTGAAAATATATTTGAAGAAATTATGGCTGAAAGCTTTCCAAATATAAAGGATACTGATATTAAGATACAGGAAGCACAGAGGGCTCCAAACAAGTTGAACCCAAACAGGCCCACACCAAGACATACTATAATAAAATTGGCAAAAGTTAAAGAGAGGATTCTAAATGTAGCAAGAGAAAAGCAAAGCGTTAATTATAAGGGAAACCCCATAAGGCAATCCTCTGATTTCTCTACAGAAGCACTATAGGGCAAAAGGGAGTGGCAAGATATAAAGTGCTGAAAGGAAAAAATTTGCAACCTAGAATACTCCATCCAGCAAGAATATCATTTAAAATAGAAGGGGAAATTGGAGTTCCCATCATGGCACAGTAGTGAACGAATCTGACTAGAACAGTGAGGTTGTGGGTTCTATCCCTGGCCTTGCTCAGTGGGTTAAGGATCTGGCATTGCTGTGAGCTGTGGTGTAGGTCACAGATGCAGCTCAGATCTCGAGTTGCTGTGGCTCTGGTATAGGCCAGCGTCTACAGATCCAATTAGACCCCTAGCCTGGGAACTCTCATATGCAATGGGAAGCAGCCCTAGAATAAAGGGGGGGAAAAAGACAAAAAAAAAAAAACTACAGCAGAAGGGAAAATAAAGAATTTCTGCAACAAACAAGAGCAAAAGTGTACAGCAATACTAAACACATTCTAAAAAAAATACTGAAAGGGCTTATCTAAATAAAAAAAAAAGGAGGAAGAATTAGGATGGTTGAAAACCACAATTGAAAGCAATCACTTAAACAAGCCAACGTACAAATTTAAACATGAATATTTTGGAGGAAAAAAAAAGACATCAAAATCATAAAATGTGGGGAAGGAAAGTAAGAAAATATAGATTCTATTTTTTTATTTTAATGATGTGTTCGAGCCTAACTGACTATGCGGCTAAAGCAAGTATATATAGGAAGAGATTAAAATACTTAAATAACAGGGCACCTACAAATAAAAAGAGAACATCACATTCACAAAAACTGAAAAGAAAAGTATTCAAGCATAAAATAAATGGAAACCATCCAACCGAAAAAGGAAAAGAAGAAATGAGAAACATAGAATCAACTGGAAAACAAGGTTGAAAATGAAAATAAATACCCCTCTATCAATAATCCCCTTAGATAACTTGATCCCCTTGCTGTACAGTGGGAAAATAAAAAAAAAATTAAAAATAAAAAAAATAATCCCCTTAAATGTCAATGGACTGAATGCTCCAATCAAAAGGCACAGAGTGGAAGATTGGATAAAAAAGCAAAAACCATCAATCTGCTATCTACAAGAGACTCACCTAGGGCAATGGACAAATGTAGATTGAAAGTGAGGGGATGGGAGAAGATATTTCATGCCAATGAACAAGACAGGAAAGCAGCAGTTGCAATGCTCATATCAGACAAAACAGACTTTAAAATGAAGGTCATAAAGAAAGGCAAAGAAGGATACAATTTAGTGGTTAAAGGATCCATTCAAGGAGAGGATAGTACAATGGTCAATATACACAATTGCTCACATACTGGGGCACAAAGCTAACATCAACAAATTTGAGAGTATAGAAATTATTTCAAGTATCTTCTCTGACCACAATGGCATGAAACTAGAAATCAACCACAGGAAAAGAAATTAGAAGAAACTTACTACATGGACACTAACAAACATGCTACTAAAAACCCAATGAGTCAATGAGGAAATCAGGAAGGAAATTTAAAAATACCTCGAGACAAATGATGATGAAAACAAAACCCCTCAAAATCTATGGGATGCCGCAAAAGCAGCGCTCAAAGGGAAATTTCATAGCTATACAGGCCTTCATCAAAAAAAAAAAAAAGAAGAAGAAATCTCAAAGCAACAACTTAACCCACCACCTAAATGAATTAGAAAAAGAACAAACAAAACCTAAAGTCAGTGGAAGGAAGGAAATCATTAAGATCATAGAGGAAATCAATAATATAGAGATTCAAAAAACGATAGGAAAAAATCAATAAAACCAAGAGCTGGCTCTTTGAAAAGGTAAACAAAATTGACAAACCTCTGGCTAGACTCACCAAGAGGAGAGGGAACACCCAAATAAAAAAAAATTAGAAAGGAAAAAAGAGAATTCACAATGGATACTGCAGCAATACAAGAATCCATGAGCGATTAGAATAAACAATTGTATGCCAACAAATTTGACAACCTAGAGAAAATGGACGACGTTCTAGAGACTTAGAGCCTGCCAAAACTGAATCTGGAAGAAACAGATCAACAGAACAGACCAATCACTGGACATGAAATTGAATATGTCATCAAAACACCCCCTTCAAGTAAAAGTCCAGGACCAGGTGGCTTCACAGGTGAAGTCTACCAAACATACAAAGAGGAACTTGTACCCATCCTCCTTAAACTTTCTCAAAAGGTTGAAGAAGAAGGAACACTCCCAAAGACATTCGATGATGCCACCACCACCCTAATTCCAAAACCAGACAAAGATAACACTAAGAAAGAAAACTATAGGCCAATATCTTTGATGAACATAGCTTCAAAAACTCTCTCACAGGCTTTTAGCCAATGGAATCCAACAACACGTAAAAAAGGTCATACACCGCGATCACGTGGGATCCCTCCCAGGTGCACGAGGACGGTTCAACATAAGCAAATCAATCAACATCATACACCACATTAACAAAAGTCAAGTCAAAAACCATAGGATCATTTCAGTAGATGCAGAAAAACATTTGACAAAGTCCAACATCCATTCATGATCAAAACTCTTACCAAAGTGGGTATAGAGGGACTATGCCTTAACATAATCAAAGCCATTGATGACAAACCCGCAGCAAATATAATGCTCAATGGAGAAGAGCTGGAAGCCTTCCCACTAAAATCTGGACCAAGACAAGGATGCCCACTCTCACCACTCTTATTCAACACAGTACTGGAAGTCCTAGCCACAGCAGTCAGATCCACAAAGGAAATAAAAGGCATCCAAATAGGAAGAGAAGAGGTCAAACTGTCACTGGCATGCAGATGACCCGAGACTCTATATATAGAAAACTCTAAGGACTCAACCCCAAAACTACTTGAACTGATCAACAAATTCAGCAAATTCAGCAGGATATAAGATGAACATTCGGACATCAGTCTCATTTCTGTATACTCACAATGAAATATGAGAAAAGGAACACAAAAATACAATACCTTTAAAAACTGCACCCCCAAAAATAAAATACCTGGGAATACACCTGACCAAGGGTGTGAAAGACTTATATGCTGAGAACTATAAAATATTAATCAAGGAAATTAAAGAAGATGAAAAGAAATGCTCCTGGTTTGGAAAAATTAATCTTGTAAAAATGGCCATACCACCTTTAAAGCAATCTACAGATTCAATGCAATCCCTATCAAATTACCCATGACATTTTTCACAGAACTAGAGCAAACAATCCAAAAATTTATTTGGAACCACAAA
This sequence comes from Phacochoerus africanus, assembly GCF_016906955.1. NCBI lineage: Eukaryota > Metazoa > Chordata > Mammalia > Artiodactyla > Suidae > Phacochoerus > Phacochoerus africanus. The sequence goes on along the minus strand of NC_062549.1, from coordinate 45,011,072 downwards.
AGACCCAGAATTGCCAAAGCAATTCTGAGGAACAAACACCAAGCAGGAGGCATAACTCTTCCAGACCTAAGGCAATATTGCAAAGCCACAGTCATCAAGATGACTTTTGGTTCTGGTACCAAAACAGACATACAGACCAATGGAAGAGAATGGAGAATCCAGAAATAAACCCAGACACCTATGGCCAATTAATCTTTGACAAAGGAGGCAAGAACATAAAATGGGAAAAAGAGAGTCTTTTCAGCAAGAATTGCTGGGAAACCTGGACAGCTGCATGCCAGTCAATGAAACTAGTACAAACCCTCTCACCATGCACCAAAATCAACTCAAAATGACTGAAAGACTTAAATATAAGAGAAGACACCATCAAACTCCTGCAAGAGAACATAGGCAAAACATTCTCTGACATCGCCTTTCAAATGTTTTCTCAGGTCAATCTCCAAAGCAACAGAACATAACATAAAAGCAAAAATAAAGCAATGGGACCTCATCAAACTGACAAGCTTTTGCACAGCAAGGGAAACTAAAAAGAAAAGAAAAAGACAACTTACGGAATGGGAGAAAATAGTTTCAAACGATGCAACTGAAAAGGGCTTAATCTCTAGAATATACAAGCAACTTATACAACTCAACAGCAAAAAAGCCAACAACCCAATTGAAAAATGGGCAAAAGATCTGAATGGTGATTTCTCCAAGGAAGATGTACAGATGGCCAACAAGCACATGAAAAAATGCTCAACCTCCCTGATTATTAGAGAAATGCAAATCTAAACTACCAGGAGATACCACCTCAGACCAGTCAGAATGGTGGTGATGAATATAGACACAAAAATTCTCAACAAAATTTTAGCCAACCTAATCCAAAAACATATTTTAAAAAATCATATACCACCACCACCAAGGGAGATTCATCCCAGGTTCATATGCATGGTTCCACATATGCAAATGAATTAATGTCATACATCACTTTAACAAAAGAAAAGTCAAAATCCACATGATCATCTAAATAGATGCAGAAAATCATTTGACAAATTCCAAAATCCATTCATGGTAAAAATTCTTACCAAAGTGGGTATATAGGAAACATACTTTGACATAAAAAGGCCATTTATATCTCACAGCAAATAAAGTACTCAATGGAGAAAAGCTGAAAGCCTTCCCAATAAAATCTAGAACAAGACAAGGATGACCACTCACACCACTGTTATTCAACATAGGATTGGAAGTCCTAGCCACAGCAACCAGACAAACAAAAGAAATAAAATGTATCCAAATTGGAAGAGAAGAGGTAAAATTGTAACTGTATGCAAATGACATGATACTATATATAGAAAACCCTAAGATTCAAACTAAAAACTACTGGAACTGATCAATGAATTCTGCAAAGTTGCAGGATACAAGATTAACATTGAGAAATCAGTGACATTTCTGTATACTAAAAATGAAACATTAGAAAAGGGATACAAATATGAAATACCTTTTAATACTACACCCACAAAAAATCAAATACCTCAGAATAAACCTGACCAAGGCAGTGAAAGATTTATATGCTGAGAACTATAAAACATTAATCAAGGAAATTAAAGAGGATTCAAAGAAATGGTAACATAGTCCATGCTCCTAGGTTGGAAGAATTAATATGGTTAAAATGGCCATACTACCCACAGCAATCTACAGATTCAATGCAATCCCTAACAAATTACCCATGACATTTTTCATAGCACTACAACAAACAATCCAAAAATTTATATTTAACCACAAAAGACCCAGAATTGTCAAAGCAATCCCGGAACACAAACTAAGCAGGAGGCATAACTCTCCCACACTTCAAACAATATTACAAAGCCACAGTAACCAAGACAGTGTAGTACTGGTACCAAAACAGACATACAGACCAATGGAACTGAATAGAAAACCCAGAAATAAGTCCAGACATGTACAGTCAATTAATCTTCTATAAAAGATGCAGGAAAATAAAATTGGAAAAAGAAGTTTTTTTGGCAAGTGGTGCTGGGAAAACTGGACAGCCACATGCAAATAAGTGAAACTGGAAAACACCCTCAAATCATGCACAAAAATAAACTCAAAATTGCTGAAATACTTAAACTTAAGTCAAGGCACCATCAAACTCCTAGAAGAACATAGGCAAAACATTCTCTGACATCAACCTTACAAATGTTTTCTCAGGTCAGTCACCCAAGGCTACATAAATAAAAGCAAAAATAAGCCAATGGGACCTAATCAAACTGACAAGCTTTTGCCCAGCAAAAGAAACCAAAAAGAAAACAAAAAGACAACTTCCATAATGGGAAAAAATTGTTTCAAATGATGCAATGGGAAAGAGTTAATCTCTAAAATATATAAACAACTTATATAACTCAACAGCAAGAAAGCCAACAACCCAACTGAAAAATGGGCAAAAGACCTGAACAGATGTTTCTCCAAAGAAGATATACAGATGACCAAAGGCATATGAAAAAATGCTCAACATCTATAATTGTTAGAGAAATACAAATCAAAGTTCTATGAGTACCACCTCACACCAGTCAGAATGGCCATCAACATAAACTGGTACAACCACTCTGGAAAACAGTGTGGAGGTACCTTAGAAAACTATACATTGGACTACCATATGACCCAGCAATCCCACCCTTGAGCATATATCCAAAAAAAACTTTCCTTGAAATAGACGCATGTACCTGCAAGTTCATTGCAGCACTATTCACAATAGCCAAGACATGGAAACAACCTAAATGTCCATCAACAGATGAATACATTAAGAAGGTGTGGTATATATACATAATGGAATACTACTCACGCATATAAAAGGACCAAATAATGTCATTTGCAGCAACATGGATGGAACTAGAGACTCTCATTCTAAGTGAAATCAGTCAGAAAGAGAAAGACAAAAACCATATGATATCATTAATATCTGGAATCTAATATATGGTGCAAATGAACCTTTCCACAGAAAGAAACTCATGGACTTGGAGAACAGACTTGTGGTTGCCAAGGGGGAGGAGAGGGTGTGGGATAGATTGGGAATTTGGGATTAATACATGCAAACTATTTCCTTTGGAATGGATAAGCAATGAGATCTCTGTTTAGCACTGGGAACTACATCCAGTCACTTATAATGGAGCATGATAATGTGAGGAAAAGAATGTATATACGTACTTGTGACTGGGACACATTGCTGTACAGTAGAAAATTGACAGCACTGTAAACTAGCCATAATGGAAAAAATAAAAATCATAAAATTTCTTACAATACTTTCCAGTTTCAGTGTACAAGTATTCTATGTTTTTGTTAACTTTTCCTAAGTATTCTATATTTTATCCAATTATGAATAAAATTCCGTGCTTAATTTCATTTTGGATTGTTCATTAATGGCATATAGATATAAAATTGATTTTTTGTGTGTCTTTTTGTCTTTTTTTTTTGTCTTTTGTTGTTGTTGTTGTTGTTGTTGCTGTTGCTATTTCTTGGGCTGCTCCCACAGCATATGGAGGTTCCCAGGCTAGGAGTCGAATCGGAACTCTAGCCACCGGCCTACGCAAGAGCCACAGCAACGCGGGATCCGAGCAGCGTCTGCAACCTACACCACAGCTCACGGCAACACCGGATCGTTAACCCACTGAGCGAGGGCAGGGACCAAACCCGCAACCTCATGGTTCCTAGTCGGATTCGTTAACCACTGTGCCACGACGGGAACTCCTCTTTTTGTCTTTATACTGCCACACCCACAGCATATGGAGGTTCCCAGGCTAGGGGTCGAATTGGAGCCATAGCTGCCAGCCTATGCCAGGGCAACAGCAATGCAGTATCCAAGCCATGTCTGCCACCTATACCACAGCTCATGGCAATGCTGGATCCTTAACCCACTGAACGAAGCCAAGGATCAAACCCTCAACCTCATGTTTCCTATCAATTCGTTTCAATTGTGCCAAAATGGGAATACCTATAATTTATTTTTGTATTTTGATTTTATACCCTCTGACCCTGCTAAACTCAGTTGTAGTTATTTTTGTGATTTTGGGGGATTATCTACAGACAGGAACATGGCACTGCTAATAAATTTTTTTACTTCTTTCTTTCCTACCTATATGCTTTTTCAAACTTTTTTCTCATTTTTCCTTCCTTTTTCTTTTTCGTATTTCTCAAGTTAGACCCCTCCATATAGTATTGAATAGAAGTAACAAGATCAGATATCTTCACCTTGTTCTCAATCTTAGGTGGACAGCATTCATATTCAGTCTGTCACCATTAAGTATGATATTTACTCTTTTGTTTTTTAGATGCTCTTCATCAGATTTAGGAAGCTTCCTTTGTACTTCTGCTTTGTTGAGAATTTTTGGATTTTTAAAAATGATAATTGGATGTTAGGAGGATTAAGATGGCAGAATAGAAGGACTGGAGCTCAAATTCTCTCCTAAAAACAACAAAATTTACAACTACAGGCTGAGCAATCCCCACCCAAATGGACCAGAAACCTTAAAAAATATACCATACTCCAGAAGAAAAAGAGGAGGCCACATCAAGAGGTAGGAGGGGTGATTACACCATATAAACAACCCCACACCTCCCAGGTGGGAAGCTCCACAGACTGAAAACTAACTGGTTCACAGGGACTCACCTACATGAGTGAGAGTGATCTGGCATGGGGAGACAGAGGCCCTGGAGCATCTGAAGGCCAGTGGGGCTTGTGTGCAGGAGCTCCATGGGACTGGGAGAAATGAAGACCCCATTCTTAAAAGGTGCACATGGACGTTCATGTGCACTGAGTCCCAGGGCAAAGAAAGTCTCGAAGGAAATCTGGGTCAAACCTGACTGCAGTTCTTGGAGGACATCTGGGAAAACAGGGGTGAACGTGGCTTGTTGTGAGGGAAGGACACTGAAAGCAAATCTCTCAGGAATATTCAGCAGCAGTGCCTTTCTCTGGAGGTGGCCATTTTGGGAAAATCTGGCCCCACCCATCAGTCAGCTGCTGAGAAGCCCCAGGCCAAACAACAATCCAGGTGGGATCACAGCCCCACCCCTCAGTAAACAGGCTACCTAAAGACCCCTCAGGCACACAGCTGCCTCTAATCCCATCCAGAGACTAAGCCCCACCCACCAGAGGGATTAGAATCGGCTCCACCTACCACTGGGCAGGCATCAGCCACCCCCATCAGGAAGCCTACTGCAAGTCCCCATACTGACTTCAGCCACAGGGGGGCAGAAGTAAGAGAGGCTACAACTCTATTATCACCACACCAAAAACCTATAAAAATGAAAAGACAGAGGACTATAACTCAGATGAGGGAGAAAGGAAAAACCCCAGAAAAACAGCTAAGCCATGAGGAGATTCTCAGCCGCCAGAAAAAAGACTTTAGACTATTGATGCTGAAGATGATGCAAGACATTGGAAATAAACTGGAGGCAAAGATGGACAACTTATAGGAAACAAAGAGATACAAGAAATAAAACTTAAACAAGAAGAGGTGCAAAATACAATAACTGAAAGAAAAAAATCACTAGAAGCAGCCAACAGCAGAATATAGGAGGTAGAAGAACGAAAAGTGAGGTGGAGGACAGATTAGTGGAAATTTCGGATGCAGAACAGAAAAGAGAGAAAAGATTGAAAACAAATGAAGAGAGTCTCAGAGAACTCTGGGACAATGTGAAACGCACCAACGTCCATATTATAGGGCTGCCAGAAGGAGAAGAGAGAGAGAAAGCGGCAGGAAAAGTATTGGAAGAGATAATAGCCAAAAACTTCCCTAACGTGGGGAAGGAACCACTCACTCAAATCCAGGAAGCACAACGAGTACCATATAAAATAAACCCAAGGAGGAACACCCCGAGACACGTAGTAATCAAAGTGACCAAAATTAAAGACAAAGAGAAAATCTTGAAAGCAGCTAGGGGAAAGAAACAAATAACATACAAGGGAACCCCAATATGGTTGTGGGAAGATTATTCATCAGGACCTCTGCAGGCCAGAAGGGCGTGGCATGATATACTTAATGTGATGAAAGGAAACAATCTCCAACCAAGATTCCTTTACCCAGCAAGGCTCTCATTCAGATTTGAAGGAGAAATCAAAACCTTCACAGACAAGCAAAAGCTAAGAGAATTCAGCAACACTAAACCAGCCTTACAAGAAATACTAAAGGAACTTCCCTAGATAGAAAAGAAAAGGCTACAACCAGAAACACAAATTCCACGAATGACAAGGCTCACCAGTAAAGGTATATATACAGTAAAGATACACAATACCGCCAAAATCAGAAATCATGAGAAGAGGTGGGTACAAATGCAGGACACTGGAAATGAACTTGCAATTAAGAGAACAACAACTTGAAACAATCTCATATACATATAGACTCTTATATCAAAACTTCAGAATAACTGCAAACCAAAAATCTACAATTGATACACAAACAAGGAATCTCTGGAGAAGAAATATATCTCATAATAAATATGTGCATAATCCACCATAAAGGGGGTCATTTGACATCATTTTTGGAATGTTGAAGTCTTCTTACATCTGATTCTGATTTCCTCTCCATCAAAGAATGTATGATAATTATAATTAAATAATGCAACTGTACAATTAAATAATACAGTTCTACAATTGTATTATTAATAACCATTTCTCTCCATGGTACAATGTAAAGTCTATAATGTCTTGTTTATGACATCACCTAAAATGGTGTAATGCCTATACTGAAGAATCAATAAGATGTAACAAATTGTGAGGACATATTTATATAGTTACACTGTTTTTTAACCAATTTATGCACTATACATTTTACTTATTTTGAGGGTGTATTATTTTTGTTATTTCTACCAGTTAAGTTATTCTTTTTATTATGCTATATAAAATATTTAATGGTATATAAGGCTTTCTTCTATATAAATTTTAGTTGCAAAATACATACAATTTTAATATAATGCTAATTTTTAAAGAAAAATTGAAGCATAATAGATAATACTAAACAGTAAATATGAAAGCCATGCAAAAAGGGATAAAGCATAGAATAAATTCCCTATTTGTCTCACCATATTTTACATTCCACTCTCCAGAGGGAGTCACTTAATCTCTTTCTTATGATCCATGATATAATAATCTGTGTGAATGTAATTGTGTTTAAATATATGTATTTTATTCTGTAAAAAAATAAAAATAAAAATTCAAAAAACAAACAAAATAAAAATGTGCTCTTAAAAAAAAGATAATTGGATGTTAGATTTTGTTAACTGAGTTGTTTCCATCTATTGATGAGATTCTCTGTTTTTGTTGTTGTTGTTGTTATTCTTTATGAATAAGATCTATTACATTAATAGATATTAATGTTTTAAACCAACTTTGCATTCCTGGGAAAAATCCTAACTGGTTAGGCTATGTAACTTTGATATATATATATATATTGATGAATTGTTTACTAATATTTTATTAAGAGTTTTTACATCCATTTTGGACTCTAGTTTTATTGTCATGATTTGTATGGCTTTATTCGAGTAATTTTGGCATCACAGAATGAGTTGGTAAGTTTGTCTAGTGTACCTGGTACCATGCTTTGATATGGATAGGTCACTCTAACTGAATTGGTTAGAATAATTGCCAGAATAACAAAAGTGGAGAAGTAGGGGGCCTAAGGAATTAGATGGCCAAGGTCCCTATGCTTTTCTTGATTTCTTTACCTCATAATGAGGCCCTTCAGCTCTTTTTTTTTTTTGAGAGTTTTTGGGGTTTTGGTTATTCTGTAAGGATGGGACAGAATAATCTAGAGCCTTACAATGCAAAATATGCAAAAAAATAAGCCTTAGGCCAGCAGCATTGACATCTTCTCTGATCTTGTTAGAAACACAGATTTTTCAGTCTTCATTTCAGACATACTGAATTAGAATCTAAGTCTTAGCAAGCTCCTAGGTGCTTATTAATGTGCTTATTAACCTTTGCACATTAAAGGTTGGGAACTACTGAACTAGATGCTACTAAGTTTATTACCCCCTTTAAAATTTATATGATTGTAAATCTCTGGTATAATAAGTAAGATTGGAAACTTTATAGATGTTGTTCTCATTATAAACATGAAGTATCACATGGATTTGAACTGTTAAAAAGGAAAAAGGGGGTCTATTCACACATAATTGTAAGTGTGAGACTTTCCCCTCTCATCATCTTGGATTTGTGGCTACTGCATCTAGGGTACTGACACACAGTATTCATGGAGTGTTTTTATAGATACTGTTTTGTACTCTCATAGTCCTTTTGTCTTTAATTACTTGGGTTAGTTTTCCATGCCTTGATGAATATAAGGCATCTCCATGACTCTCTGGTCAAGGACTTCCTAGCCTGTTCGTATCAGAAAATTGAGACTCAGATTAAAACTTAGAATGTTCATGTCCTCAGTGGAGGAGCTCAACTGGGAGGAGCTCTTAGAGTGAGTAGTCTTCCCTTGAAGAAGAGAGTGTGGTCCATCTCTTCCCTTTTTGTATCCGCTCCTCTATCACTTGATAGCTATTTATTTTTGTGACAATAGGGTGAGGTGGTGAGAGGGAGTATGAAAAGAGGGTAGATGAGAAGTGTAAGAAAGTTTTTATTTCTCTCGTACCTTCTTATTCTGGTCTTGACCTTCCCAGTTTAACCAAACTTTAGCTACTCTGTGCTGAGGTCTGTTTGGACTTTTAGGTATTTATCTTGGACAGAACCTCTCTATTCATGTAGTTTTGAAAACTTTGCCTCAACAAATCATAGGGATACAAGCCAGTTCTGGCCCTGCAATACTTCTACCCTTGGAGCAGCCAGCCAGCCTGTCTACCTTTATTTTGAGCAGGCAAAATACAACATGAGCCCACTGTAAATGTTACAGCTGCAAGAGACACAAATCAAGTTCTTTGAGAGGTCCTGGGAAACCCCTCTCATTAGGCCTCAGAATGGTGGAACTCACAGCACACTGTAATTCATTCCAGAAGTTTATTTCTAAAATTCCTTCCAGATTTCCATATAGTCTGGCCTAAACTATAAGGTAGATAAAGAGATTATAGTCATGAAACTAATTTTCAGATATTTTCCTTTGTGAATTTATATCTCGGTCTAGTAATTATTTTAGGAATTTCAAATCTATAGAATTTCTGCTCCACTGAAATATCCAATTTAAAAATTGAGGTGAAACTGGCCTAACTTTTAAGAAAATCATAGCTTATATATATATAGCTTTGGTACATCCATTCTCTGAATACCTTGGCAAATCTGAAGCCCTGGTGAATGAGCCAAGGAAAGTTTATTGGAAGAAGGGTTTAAGGATCACTTGGCCCAAAGAAGGAACCAGACATGATGAACCTGATGAATAAAAAGAGCAGATATTGGAGGAGAGTATGGATTTTTGAGTATACTGTCTGCCACATAAATGTATCTCTAGCTTCAATTTTCTGACACATTTGAATCCTAGAGAAAACAGTAAATAAAACCAAAAGAGAGTTTTCGCTAAAAATGGTACCCCACTGTGGCCCAAATAACTATTCCCGGAACATTTCTAACAGTATGTGATCCATAGAGATACACACCATCTCCCTCATTATGCCACAAAAAAAGGACTCAGGAGAGAATGGAAAAATAATTTCTCTGTGCTTGGAGGGAGAGGGGAGAGAGCAGCTGTAGAGACTAAAGGAGTGGGTTCATGCTTGTGGGTCCCTGCAGAGCAGTGGTGTTCACAGACAAGGACTCTTCTGTGTCCACAGGAGTGTGGGAAAACTTGTTTTTCATGAAGCAGTGGTCAGTGTCACAGAGCACTGTGCTAACATATGAGTAGACTTGTTCATGAACCCATAAGACCCCCCATGAACATTTGGAGGTGTGGTGGAACAGGGTAGAAGCTGGAGGAGCTGAAGTTCTCTTTAATAGGGATTGTAAATTAGTGAAATTTCAGTACAAATATTTGCATGATCTTATTTGTTACTTGAAGGGTAATAAGGCCCATAGAAACCTGGGTTTGGAATGATAAGGTCAGTTTTGTCAATAACTGAGTAGTATTGTGAACATTAAGGAGAAACAAAAATAGGATTTGAAGCCATCGAGAATAGAGTTGAACTTACAGGAATAATAAAACCTTATGAAAGAGCAAATGCATTCCTTTTTTCTCCACAGTTTCTCTCATTCTGAGTGGAGGAAGCACTCTAGCAATTATTTTAGTCCTTACTGACATATGGTGAGCAGAACATACATAAGCTAACATTAACTTTTTATCCTCCAGAAATTGTTATATCTTTTTCAATGGAATTAGCATTAATGCATATGCACCTTTAAAATGTCTGTTAACAACATTAACCACTCTTCTTTTTATTGTGACACTCCTTTCTCTATCCATCAACACCATTTTGAATCTTCATATTTTGTTCTGCCAAGTTTCAAAAACTCTTCATCCTCTTCTATTCTTTGCATTCCCTTTCTCACCTTATTCACTTTTCAAAATGAGAAGGAAAGGATATTTATGGGGAAAAAAAGCATGCAACTTCCCCCAAATGTTGTTTTCAACTAGCGAAAATTAACTTTTGTTTTACTTTTTCCTTTGGACAAATGTCATTAGAGACCTAATCTCATGTTAATGCTTCACTCTGTGTTCAGTTTAAAGTTTCAGTGTTTGAATCTAAAGTCTGGAAAGATAGGGAAAGTATCATCAGAGATGTTTGGGCTTTAGGCCAACGAAGAGAATCAGACTGCCACATGAAACAAGACTCAAAACCGAGAACAGGGCTCAGCTGTGAAACATATGTTTGGGAAGGAAAAGTGCTTTCTTTTTTGTAGTAGCATTACCTTTGATACATTCCCCATTTGTCAGTCTTGACTAATAAAGCGTTTTTAACCAAAACAATCTTGTGAAATTCTTGGTTTTCATCCTTCCACGTTTTAAATTCATCAGATTCAGCAGTGTCCTTTTCTGAACATTAAGATTAGTGATCTCTAACAAAGATTTGTAAGGCAGATATGTGCTGATGTTAAATCAGGTGAAACAGACTTAAGTGTTTCTGGAGGATGGAGAGGTTGAGGTTAGCTTCTGTCTGTTTGACTAACCATATGTCAGTGGAGCATGACTAAAATAAATGGAGCACAAGAGTACGATCCTTAGTCAGACAAGATAATCAGTTTATTATCAAGGTGAAAGCAGAGACCAGTGATGGGCTGCCATGCTGTGCAATTGCATTTTCTGCTACATTTGTGCTACCCTTCAGAACTAAGGAGCTAGGTCACTGTCCTATCATGTTAGACAAAGTATGCAAGTCAGTGAAGCCCTTCCAGGTAGCAACATCTGGATGATACGTCCCAGAACAGAAAGGGCCTCAAGGAACTGAGCCTCAAGTAGTTGCACACCTGTTTCAAGTTTGAAGAAGTGGTGTTCTCCTGAGCCTGTTCTCAAAGACATTTTAGTTGCTGATTGCAAATTTAAACGTTTTTTAGAAGTTTTGATATAATGGTTGCAAACATATTTTGTGAGCAATGTTCTAAAGGCTGGGAGGGAGCACAGTTTGGTAACTGGTCAGGTAGATCCTTGATAGAAAATGTATGCTTTTGAAATGTAATGTATAAGTTTCATTATTACTTAGCAAGATCTATCATAGCATTTTCCAGTTTCTAATTGAGAATAATTAACATGTTCTGTTCTAGTTTGGGAGCTCCTGGGAGTTTGTTGACCTCAAAATAAAAGGTAAATTAATTAAGTAATTGCCTTGGTGACAGGTAAATGAAACTCCACACTAAAATATTCTATTGAAACCTTCAGGAACCTCAGTGCTCTACTGAGACTGAGTCAGATGTGGGACCAGAGGTTAAACACCTGTCTTATTAATGGGTCTTTGGAAGAGTAGCTACTTAAAAATGAAATAATTCATCTTGTGAATTAACTAAGCCTCAATTCAGCCCCCAAATGCTAGGTTTATGTTTGCTGTCCAAATTAATTATCTCCAAATGATAGCTTGGATGACTTGCTTCAATTCAAGCAAGAAGGACAGAAACAAAAGAACAGAACTGCCAAGTGAAGAAACAGAATAATGTATTCCCAATCTGATGACTGCAAAACAAAAGCCTATTTCTCTATATGGTCATTTATTTCCACAAAGAGTCCATGGTGCTGTTGTAAGAATTTTAAAGGAATTTGAGAGGTCTTAGCTTGATAGCAACACCTTTGTCTATCATGTCTGTATAATATATATTTCAGAGTTCAAATGGAACTCATATGCTTATCTTTTCTCATTTGAATCCTAAGACATGAGTGTTGCACTGAATAGAAACTTTAATTGGTCAGAATATGGTGGCTACAAATGTCATAGGATAAAAGCTTCAAAAATTTCCAACTAATTGATTTGTCAGTAGTGGAAATGCAGTTTCAGCACAGTTAGAAGGATGGAGAAAACAAAACTCTGCAGGAGCCCCAGGGTCAGGACTGACTGTCAGGGCTAGGGAGGTACCAAGGGCAATGAAACAGAACTCTGGAGCCAGTTGGCTCTACTTTTGAAAACTGACACTATAGCTTAACCAGACTTCAGATTCCTCATCAGCCACATCTGACTTCTTTCTTAGCATCAAGTTATGATATTAGCATTCCTATTATTCTTAGTTTACAGATTAAAAATTGAGACCCAGAGACGTTACATATCTTACTCTGGGTAAGGTGGTGTGAATGAGTGAGGACTGAGCAGAAGATTGGACCCATGGCAGTTTGACCCCAGGGTCCTGTTCTCAGAAGCTATTCTCCACTGCCTTTCAATGATGTCAATACTTAATTTCACGTTAGAAAGTGTCAATAATTCTAATGATAAAATTTAGAAGTTCCAAGATGTATAGATGATATGTGATTACAGCTTATGAAGACAGATTTGACTAAAACAAACCTGGTTCCTAGTTATACAGTAGGTTTGATTTTTATAAGAAAATATCCTGAGCCAAAACTATGGTTTTAAATTTTTGTGTCTCTTTTCTTGTGTTTAGTGACATTTTCTGATTACTGAAGTGATAAATACAAGTTTGAGTAAGGCAAGAAATATATTGAGGAAATAAGAAAATTTCACGTAGTCCTGGCAACTAGATATAATTATTTTAAACATTTTGTTGGATTGTCGTATGATATGTATGTTATATGTGTGCTTAGGGTGTGAATGTATGAATGTTGATGTTATAAAAATACTTTTACAAGATGACACAAATCTAAGTAGTAAAACCAGGATTTTAACCCAGGTATGGCTGAAATAGTGTTTTTTAGTGTTCTACTATTTAAATATTCAAAACACATATGTTTGTATGATATATAAATAAAATTTTACTGAAATATCATTGCTCATAATTATAGTTTGCATCCAGTGGTCAAAGACCACTTTTACATTTACCGTGTTTTGTAAACATACTAGAAGTTATGTAGATGCTTTTTAACCCTTCTTACTCTTCACTTTTATTCTTTTAGACATAGTTGCCCATTCTTGAGTTTCTTTCTTTTGTTTTTCGTTTTTTTGCTTTTTTAGGGCCACACCCACAGCTTATGAAAGTTCCCAGGCTAGGGAGTTACAGCTGCCCACTGCCACAGCAATGTGGGATCCAAGCCACATCTGGACCTATACCACAGCTCATGGCAGCACTGGATCCCCAACCCACTGAACAAGGCCAGGGATCAAACCCGCATCCTCATGGATACTAGTTGGATTAGTTTCTGCTGCACCACAAAGGGAACTCCCTTTTCTTATTTTTTATTTAAATTTTTTTTTTCTTTTTATAACTGTACCTGCAGAACATGGAAGTTGCTGGGCTAAAGTTCCAATTGGAGGTGCAGCTGCTAGCCTGTGCCACAGCCAATGCTAGGTCCAAGCAGCATCTACAACCTATGCCACAGCTTGTGGCAGTGCCAAATCCTTAACCCACTGAGAAAGACCAGGAATCCAAACCTGCATCCTTAGGGACAGTGGTCATGTTCTTAACCCACTGAGCCACCGCAGAAGTCTGAGTTTGTTTCTTTTTTAAAATATTTCTATTTTTTCTACTATAGATGATTTACAGTGTTTTGTAAGTTTCTACTGTACAGCAATGTGACCCAGTCATACACACACACACACACACACACACACACACACACACACACACTCACACATTCTTTTTCTCACATTCTCCTCCATCATGTTCCCTCACAAGTGACAGGACATAGTTCCCTGTGCTATACAGCAGGATCTCATTGCTTATCCATTCCAAATGCAATAGTTTGCATCTATTAACCCCAAATTCCCAGTCCATCCCACTCCCTCCCCCTCCCCTCGGCAACCACAAGTTTGTCCTCCAAGTCCATGTGTTTGTTTCGTTTCTGTAGATAGGTTCATTTGTGCTGTATATTAGATTCCAGATATGTGACATCATATGGTATTTGAATTTCTTTTTTGAAAGCAACTTTACTGAGGTATTTATTGACATACATAAAACATATTTCATGTCTGTACAACTTGATGAGCTTAGAGAAGTAAGTGTTTGGGAACCACCGCCACAACTTATGTCATAAACATATCTATTACCTCCAACAGTTTTTTTCCCAGCCTCCTCTTTTTTTACAGCTTTATTGGGATATCCTTGACAAATAAAATTATAAGATATTTAAAGTTCACAGCATAATGATTTGATATATGTATACATTGTGAAAGGATTACGCCCCTAAAGTTGGTTGACTCATCTGTCACCTCACAGATTTACCATTTTTGTGTGTGTGAGAACATGTAAGTTCTACTCTCTTAGAAAATTTTGATTATACATAGTGTTATCAATGGTCATATTAGAGCCTCAGAACTTATTTATTTTATAGCTGAAAGTTTATACCCTTTATCAACCTCTATTTGTTCCACTTTCAACTCTAGTAACAACTTACCTACTCTTTGTTTCTATAAGTTTAATGTTTTTATTTTGTTTTCTTTTTTTTAAGATTCCACATATAAGTGACAACTTGGTATTTGTGGGTTTTTTTCTTTTTGGGGGGTGGCTTTTTAGGGCCTCACCTGCAGCATATGGAAGTTCCCAGGCTAGGGATCAAATAGGATCTGCACCCTGCAGCTGCCAGCCTACACCACATCCACAGCAACACCAGATCCAAGCAGCATCTGTGACCTATACCACAGTTCTCAGAAACACCAGATCCTTAACCCACTGAGCAAAGCCAGGGATCTAACCAGCATCCTCATAGATCCTAGTTGGGTTCTCAACCCACTGAGTAACAGTGGGAAATCCAGTATTTGTGTTTCAATCTGGCTTATTTGATTTAGCATAATGCCCTCCAGTTTCATCCATGTTGTCACCACAACTAACAGAATTTCCTTCATATATGTATATAATGTAAACACACACATGTATACACACATACATGAGATTATAGATAAATAGATAGATAGAGGTAGATAGAGACATCATTATTTCCATGTCATACTCTTCATGATAATGATTTCCTTTCCTTTGATATACACCCAGAAGTGGAATTGCTGGATCATATGGCAGTTATTTTTTTAGTTTCTCAAGGAAACTCCATACTGTTTTCTATAGTGGCTGAACCAATTTAAGTAACCACAAATAGTGTACAAGTGTTTCTTTTTCTCTATGTCCTCACCAGCATTTGCTATCTCTCATGTTTTTGACAATAGACACCCTAACAGGTGTGAATTGCCCTCTTCATTTACTTTATTTTTTGTTATAAGAATGCTAACCATAAGATCTTCCCTTTCAGTAAAAACTAATATACAATATAGTATCACTAATCATAGGCACTATTTGAATATCTTATTTTGATTAATGTAATAACTTAGAGCACATGTTCAATTTTTTTTTTCTGAAAATACTTAAAGGTTATATTTTCTAACTCCCTTGGGTATCTGAAATATTAGGTGTCTGCGCACAACAATAGATATCTTATGTAGTCTCCTAGATCTGATCTTGTTTCTCATCAAAATGTTGATCTCTTTACCTTGTTCCTTGGTAAATATGGAAATATTTGATCTGTCTTCTACTAAATTTATTTTCTGTTATGTCCAGTGTATCATGAAAAGACTATACTGTATTTTTAATTGCAAAACCGTGTCTTTTGCGTTATAAATTTTCTTACCTGAGATTTTTTTCTATTTATGACAATACCGCATTTTTTATTCACTGTATACTTGTATGTAAAGTCCAAAATAGAACTTTAAAGATGTAGTTTTTCCTTGTAGTAAATCTATTTCAAAGGAAGGCAACTATGATGATCTCAGACCTATCCTTTTATTTTGAATTGCAGTATAATTTTGCAAGCATGGTGATTCCTTTTGGCTTCTCCTTGCAAAGGGTAGTCCATGTTTATCCAGGATTGACTTCAATTTTCCAAATTTACTTTGAGACTTTAATTCCATTGAGACTGAGATGGGCCTCTATCTAATTCTTTCATTTTCAAATAAAAAAGGCAAAAAAAAAACCAATTTAGCATATTTTCACTTAACTACCTTTAGTATTCTGTAGACTAGGGCTAGTAGAAAGGGAGCTTGAGTCAGAACACTGGTCAGCCATTGCAGGTAACTTTGCCTATCGTCCAAAGTATTGCATGTTTGTTATGGCCACTGCAAGCAGACCCAATGGCACCCTGTCTGGAAGCTCTTTGTCTGAAAAGTGTCTTGTTGCTGTCATGGGATTCACATCTTCCCGGTGTGATGTGCTTGGTGTGTTCTCATCTCTAGGCTCCTCCTCTCTTATTTGAGGGCTGTCAATCACACTCTCATGGGTCTCTTCCATCTGATTTTTAGTACTTGTTCACTATAAGTAAACAGCTGTACTCAACTCACTGTCTTGCCTAGAAGTCCAGAACTGTGTTATGTACTTTAAAAATTAAGTTATGAAATAAAACTTGAGAGTCAGATAACCTGGTTCTACTTTTTTTTTTTTTTTTGCTACATGCCTTTTGGAAAATTATCTAAACTTTCCCAGGCTCAGTTTCCCAAACTGTAAATCAGGAGAATCTACTTTCTCTTTGGCAGGGCTGCTGGGAGGCTCCTGTGAGATACCAAGGCATTATCAGTCCATGGCAGAGTCCTCCTGTCAACAGTGGTGCCGTTTCTTACTGAGACAGATTCCTACCAGAACTCTTTTCAAGGCATGCCACAGTTCCACCACTCCCAAAGAACATCCAGTCCCTTCTTTAGTTACCAGCCTGTGTGATAATTTCATATTTCATGCAGCTCTTAGTCAACACCTGCACTTAGTAGTTTCTCAATAAATATTTTAAAATTAGTATTATAGACTTAATTTGGGGTGCCTTTGGGGATTTAGTGAGTCATCTTCTGAGATAGTGTCTCATGTCTTATTTTTAATTAGCTTTTTTCCCCATGGATGCTCTTTAATAGGGAAATAATTAAAGAAGTAAGGCCACTGGAAGTGAGAACCCGAGGAGCAACTAAGCTAAAAGGAAGGAATAAGGAAACTTCTTTGTGAGCACAGTGTAAAGAGCAGGAAGTCTGGATGTCAACCACTACCTCTTTTGCACACATGCCCCATTCCCTGTGAGATCAGTAGAAGTCCTATCCTTTCCTGAGTACTGGCATTAATCCCTGTCCTAAACAGCCTTGGATATGGGAAGCAGGAAAGGGTGGATTTCATGAAAATGCTTCTGTCACCAAACACGTTTCTGTTGCCTTTGTGCTGTATCCTGTCAGTACCCAACCATATGGTGTTAAAAACACTCCCTAAAATGTGATTTTTAAAAACTACTTTGCAGTTATAATGGGTAATTGTGATCTGCTTCACAGCTAGAAATGCATGAAAGTGGCTCCTATGATATCACCAAACTTCAAAATGCATTAGCGGAATGGGAGGGAGGGAGGAAGGAGCTGATCTCTACCCCCATGTCTCTATAAATCACAGTGGGTACCTTTAATAGTTTAAGTCAGAAGGGAGTACTATGGAGGTTGCTTCTAGTCATTACTAGACCAGCAGACTCCTGAGCTGAGCTTTTATAACTGCCCCTCTCCATGGCTCCTTATTCTACCTTTAAAGATGAGTCTCTGTGTCTAGACTTCAGGGCATCTTAACTTCCCTCCAGCCACAGAGCTCATCTGCAGCTACAATTGGGGCCTGTAGAGGCTCCCTCCGATGGGCACAACAGCCCTGTTAATTAGGTAGGAATAGCCGACCCTAGCTGGAGCAGTTTGAGTTTGATCCTCTACATTAAGCAAAAGCCATTAGGATAAACTACCCTAACAGGCTGGGTTGTCTACTTACTTAAACATCCTGGGAGAGATTTCTTCATCTCCTCAGTAATTACTGGGCCACCTAATCAGATCATGCCCATTGACTTCATGGCCTAGGAGGACACACTAACATTTAGAAGCTGCAGATAGAACCCAAACTATAGCCATCTACTCCTCCGCCCTAGAATCAGAAACATGAGGATGCCGAGGATGGTATTTCTGAAACACTTTTGCTTGTTTCTGCTGACCCCACATCATGCACCTAGTGAACCTTGGATTCCTTATCTTTAAAATAAAAGGAATAGACAAGATTTCCTTCTAATGATCTCCAGCTTTGACATTTTATGAGTTGACGACATACAAGTTTATTCAAACATTACTTTGCATTTCATTTGACACCTTTCTAGCAAGCAATACAAAGTTAGTACAAGTCACAGATGTAAAATTACAAAATTGCTTCACCCTTTTAAAAGATAAACTGAGGCATATTAAAAATTTTATCTGTTTTAATCAGGCAGCACCAAATCATAAGTGGTAGCACTGCTCTGATAAATGGAGCTGGGGAGAAACTTTTATAGAGAAGAGTCCAAAGCAAAGTAAGGAAATTATTGATTGGCTGTAGCTTAATGCCTAGTTGGCCCTTTGTGCTTGGCCGCCCTTAAGATTCAACTTAGATTTTGGTTTGCTAGGCTGCCCAGCATTAGAGACCCCTCAGTCTACTGGCCTCTTTATTTAATTAATGTAACACTGCTAACACTTTAGAGGAGAAGCTCAGGCCAAGCCCACCCTCATACCCCTAAAGCAGAGTAAGCTTTTACTCTGGAACCTAGGTTTGGTGATAACTGTTGCTCCAGGTTCTGCCTTTTATCAGCTGAATGACAAAGAGAAATCTGTTCAAAATTCTTCGAGCAGTTTCTGTGTTTATAATAAAAGAGTCAGTTTGTGGTAAAGATTAGAATTCAGGTATGAAAAATGCCTGGGAACATAGTAGGTTCTCAATGATTCACAGGCAGGCATCTGCTTTGTGACATGGACAATTCACACCCCCTCCACTCCTGTTTCTTCACGTTTCATGATGGATGAGCTCAGGGCCTGCTCTGTTCTCTGAATTCTCAGATTCTTGCAGAGCCCTAAAAAAAATTCCAACAAAATAAATTTTAGCTATTTGACACATTTCAGTCTTACTTCTTCATTTTGGGTTCTCCTTACAATTTTACTTTCAGAAACAGTTTGTTCTGTGACAAAAGTTTTGTGGAAAAAAAAATACAGAGATAATTGTTAAAGTTTCTCTCTTTTTGACAGTAATTCAATGCTTTAACAAAATTTATAATCCTTTTGTACCTAAATGTTTATATGTGTTGTTAAACTATAATGTAAAAGTATATAAACATTTTCACATGTTCTACCAGATCAAATATGGTATGCATGATAATAATTAGAACCACCAACTTAACATATTGTGAAAAATGCCACATATGCATTTAATTATAGTTTCTGATTTTCAAGCATGCATTCAGGGAAAGGAGGAAGTGGCTTTCTATTTAACTTCTTCGCTGCTAACAGAACATGCATGTGCTTTGGCAAGTTTCCTAGGGAACATCTGTCTAAAAGTGAACATTGGGGATTTAATCGACATCTAGCAAGCCTGGGCAACTGCTATATGGCCCATGCTGTCTCTGTTAAACTTCTTAATTGTGTATCCCTTTAAGCAGACTCACAAAACATAATATTGTTTCTGCTCTTTGAATAAAAGCAGATCACAAGCAAAACTTAAACTGATTTATTTACAGAAGAGCTTTATGAAGTTGGTAAATAACTTAGACTCATTTTTGAAAAAAAATATTTGTAGAAGATAATGCTGGGGTGGGGATAGTGTTATGGGGTGGGGTTTGTAAATTGCGGATGTTTCCAGTGGTGCATACCAAAGGAATGAATGGAAAAAGTCTCCTTAGAATTGGGTGGAAGGGGTGGGGAGGGGCAGGGATGGAGAATGAAACAAACTAGTACTTTGACATTGCCTCAGTTCTGGTTGGAGGAAGCATGGTGAAGGATTTGAAAAATAATAAAGAGCCCAACAATTTAGAGGGGCTGGCTGAACAGATATAAACAAAATGGGTTTAAATCTTCCCTTCTGCAGCAAGATTTGACAAGGAACATGCTAATAGTTTGCAGATGAAAAAAGACTAAGAGATAGGATGAATCGTTCCATGCTACTTGGAAAGTTTTTGGAAAGTTATAATTTAAACTCAGTGCCTTGCTTTAAATCCTGACAATCATTTTTTTAACTGCAGGTATAAGTTTTTCTCTACTTTATAATTCATTGTGCCACAGCAAGGACACTGAAGACTATGGTGACTGGTAAAGATAAGACACCGAGTTAAATTTGGATTTTGGATAGCAGTAATTTTTTATTTGCTAAATTTGGCAACTCTGGGTCAGATAGTCATTTAAAATAACAGAATGTCACAAGTCCAAATCGGGCAAGCTAGAATAAAACAGGATGGATGCAAAAGGCAAGGCTAGAGAGGAAAATCACATAGATTGGTAAGAACAGGAAACCACAAACTTCAAGGAAAGAACAAATTTGTGGGGGGCTGGGGATGGTTGGTAAAAAAGAATCAGGAGCTGAGAGACGTGCAGACACAGCAAAAAGAACCCAAGGCAGAACAAAAGAGAGAAAGTAATTCAGTAGAGCTTTGATAAGGCACATATTAGGACCTAATGAGCAAAGCGATTATAGTATTTGGGGCTGTCATAGCAGAATGCCATAGACTAAGTGGCTTAAACAATGTAAATTTACTTCCTCACAGTTCTGGAAGCTAGAAGTCTGAGATCGAGGTATCAGCAGTGTTGATTTATTTTAAGGTCTGTTTCCTTGGCTTGGAGACAGCCATCATCCTCAGTGTCTTCACATGGTCTTTTCTCTGTGCTTTTATAAAAAGCAATCTCTTCCTTTTATAAAAGGAATCTCTTCCTTTTATAAAAATAGCAGTCATATTTGATTAAGGCCAATACACACGACCTCATTTTACCTAATTACCTAGGAAGAGGCCCTGTCTCCAAATACACTCATATTCTGAGTATTAAGGGCTATTACTTAAACATATGAATTTTAGGGGGACATAATTCAGTATATCACACAATATACTTACCAAATTGTGACCAGTTCAGTTCAGTACCATTTCTCACAGCTTTATATAGGTGATCTGATGTCAGGTGTTGGGGAAACTAATAGGACATGATCTCTGCCTTAAAATATACCATTAGTGGGGAGTCAGACACATGTAAGAATGTTGGTTTAGAGACAATAAACCAAATCCTAGAGCAGCTATTTAATGGCTAAGTGAGCTTGAACAGTTTTCTGATGTGATAAAAATGTGTAATCATATCTTTTTGATGGGGTAGTCTTGAGAATTAGCAGTACTGATATCAAGGCTAGTCCCTGGTAAATCATGGTAACTGTTACTATTACACAGCATTCAGAAAGCACACAGGGGGATGGTAACTGTTACACCTAGGCAAATTTCAACAATTTCCCCAAAAAGGTCATTATTAGAGCTGAGCCTTAAAACATTAGGAAGATTTTGTTACGTGGAAAATGAGGCCAGATCATAGTTCACAACAGGAAGCAGGTACATATCTTGATATGCTTAGAGTAGAGCTGGGCTTATGTGGGTGGCAGAAAATAAGGCCAGAAAAGAAGGTTGGTGCTCCATTATCAAGGGCCCTGAGCATCATGTTAAATTATCTGAATATTTTGCTGCAAGCAAAGTAAAACATTGGTATTTCTATGTAACTTTGCTTGTTGCTTTATATTGTTGTTTGCTCTTTGTTTTATTATTTTCATAAATAACTAACTGCTTGTCAAAGGTGTATATGGGAGTGCCTGACTATAATGAAAATAAAAAGAAAGTTAATAAAAAGAATAGATCCTGTCCAAGGCAAATTCTGACAAACTGCATATTCTAGGTCTAGATTCTTCCATAGTACCAATGGATAAAATAGCTCTTTCCATTTTCACAACAACAAAACAAAATGAAAATCTCTCAGCACCCTGCCTCTCCCTAACTCTTCCCACTCAGTACATAAGAACACTCAGATCTCTCATATCTTCTAAAAGAAAAATCCTTCCTTTGATCTTCCATCTTCTATTCACTTTGCCTACTATTCACTTTATTTTTTGTTGTTGTCCTAGTTTTGTTGTCATAAAAAGTAAAAAAAAAAAAGTTTCTTATTATCAAGTGATATGTGTTTATTGTGGATAAATTAGAAAATATCATGAGAGAATTCAAAACAAATTGGTTGTAACTCCCTCCAAACACTCAAAGATAATTTACTCCTCTGTATAGGTATGAACAAATTTACTTTCACAATACGGAATGTGATCAAATTATACATTCTGTTTGGTGATGTGCTTTTTTAAATAAGCTTCTGATTGAGGAAAATAGAGAAAATTGTATAGCTAAGTGTTACCAAAAGTAATCAAAAAATAAAATATCTTCCTCTTCCCTAAGGTCATCACTCTCCTGGCTTCTTACTCTATAAATTTGTTTTGCCTGGTTTGAACTCTAGGCATGATATCTGCTGTTCATACAGTGTGCAGAGTTTCCAATTGGCTTCTTTCATTCCACATCAAGTTTGTGGGATTAATTTACTGCATATAGCAAGGGGTTACTTATTTTTCTTTGCTGCATAATAATTTACTGTATGAATCCACAACTATTTATCTCTTCTTTTGCTCATGAGTATTTGTGTTGCTTTCTTTCATGGGCTGTTATAGTGTTGTTGTGAAAGTTACTGTATGCATATTTTGTAGCACTTTGTATACATTTCTATTAGGTATATATTCAGAAAAGGAATTGATGCATTAAGAGAGTATATAAATGCTTTTTAAAACTGGTTATGCTGATTGACATTCCCTACAGCTTTATATAAGGTTCTAATTTCTCTATATCCTACACACTCCTTGGTTCACCTGTCTTAATTTTTAGCCATTCTGGTGGGTATGCGGTGGTAGTTCACGTTGCTTTTTATTTGCATTTTCTTCATTATGTATGAGATTGAGCATCTTTTCATATGCTCATTGGCTAATTAAATATCTCTGTTCTTGCCATTTTATGAAGACTTAAGTCTTGTCCATTTTTTCTATTAAATTATCTACCTTTTGTTATGATTTATTCTTTATTCTGCATGCAAGTGCTTTGTCATATATTTATTGCAAATATCTTCTTACACTCTGTGGCTTGCTTTAAAAAAATTCTCTTTTTTTTCTTCTTTTTTTTTTTGCCATGCCCAAGGCATATCATGGAAGTTCCTGGGCCAAGGAGGCAATCCCAGCTGCAGCTGTGAGCTATGCCACAGTTTGTAGCAACACCAGATTTTTAACCTACTGCTGCACCACAGTGGGAACTCCTAAAAAATCTCTTAAAGGTATCTTGATGAATGAAATTTCTTAATATTAATTGACTCTTTCATCAATCTTTTCCTTATGTCCAGTGATTAGTAAGTCCTATTTATAAAATATTTACACCAAATTAGCAAAGATATCCTCCTATGTTGTCGTCTAGAAGTTTTACTATTCCTACTTTAATATTTAGGAGTAAAACCCCTAAAACTAATTTATTCATATGGTATGAGGTAGAGGCCAAATTTAATTTTGTATATTCATGTTTATATTAAATAACTCAATACCATTTATTGAATAATTCACATATTCCTCATTCTACAGTGTCCTCCCAGTAGTGCTCTGTTTTCATAATTCCAGTGTTCATGTAGGTGTAAGTCTATCTGTATTCTTTCTCATCTTTCTGTAAATCCAAGTTTACATGTGACTATTTGATTTTCATTTTCTTTTCTTTCTACAGTCACACCTGTGGCATACAGAAGTTCCCAGCCTATCGGTCTAATAGGAGCTGCAGCTGCTGGCCTATATACAGCCACAGCCACACTGGATCAAAGCTGCATTGGTGACCTACACCACAGCCTGTGGCAACATCAGATCCTTAATCCACTGAGCGAGGCCAGGGATTGAACCTGCATCCTCACAAACACTATGTCAGGTTTTTAACCTCCTGAGCCACAACGGGAACACCTGATTTTCATTTTAAAATTAATAAGATTAGAAACTAATTCTTTCATGCCACATGTCAAGTGCTAAGTCCTTATATGTGGCTGATGATTACCAGGACAGTGCAAATATGGATCATTTCCATCATCTACAGTGTTCTATGATCACTCCAGATCATGCCTGTCTAATTTCATAGCTCTTTTCACTATCATCAGAGGAAATCTTATTTTCTTTTTGCTTTTTCTTTATTATTATTATTTTAGTAGTTATTTCCCCAATACAATTTCTTTTCTACTGTACAGCATAGTGACCCAGTTACACATACATGTACACATTCTATTTTTGCATGTTATCATGCTCCATCATAATTGATTAGACATAGTTCCCAGTGATACACAGCAGGATCTCTTTGCTAATACACTCCAAAG
This sequence comes from Phacochoerus africanus, assembly GCF_016906955.1. Taxonomy (NCBI): domain Eukaryota; kingdom Metazoa; phylum Chordata; class Mammalia; order Artiodactyla; family Suidae; genus Phacochoerus; species Phacochoerus africanus. The sequence goes on along the minus strand of NC_062549.1, from coordinate 44,986,370 downwards.
GCAATAGTTTGCATCTATTAACCACAAGCTCCCAATTTACCACACTCCCTCCCCTTCCCCCTTGATAACCACAAGTCTATTCTCCAAGTCCATGATTTTCTTTTTTGTGGAAAGGTTCATTTGTGTCATATTATATTCCAGATATAAGTGGTATCATATGGTATTTGTCTTTCTCTTTCTGACTTACGTCACTCAGTATGAGTCTCAAGTTCCATCCATGTGGCTACAAATGGCATTATTTTGTTCTTTTTTATGGCTGAGTAGTATTCCATTTTGTATATATACCACTTCTTCCTAATCCAATCATCTGTTGTTGGACATTTGGGTTGGTTCCATGTCTTGGCTATTATGAATAGAGCTGCAGTGAACACCTTTGTGCATGTGTTTTTTAAAGAATGTTTTGTCTGGATATATGCCCAAGAGTGCAATTGCTGGGTCATATGGAAGTTCTATGTATCGTTTTCTAAGGTACCTCAATACTGTTCTCCATAGTGTTTGTACCAGCTTACATTCCCACCAACAGTGCAGGAGGGTTCCCTTTTCTCCACGTTCCCTCCACCAATTGCTATTTGTGGACTTATTAATGATGGCCATTCTGACTGGTGTGAGGTGGTATCTCATGGTAGTTTTGATTTGCATTTCTCTAATAATCAGTGATGTCGAGCATTTTTTCATGTGCTTCTTGGCCATCTGTACATCTTTCTTAGAGAAATGTCTATTCAGGTCCTACAACAAATATTAACAGACATAAAAGGAGAAATTGATGGGAATATAATCATAGTAGGAGACATTAACACCCCACTCACAACAATGGACAGATCCTCTAGACAGAAAATCAATAAGGCAAATGAGATCCTAAATGACCCATCAGAAAATTTAGACATAATTATCATTTTCAGGACATTACATCCAAATAAATCAGAATATAACTTCTTCTCAAGTGCACATGGAACATTCTCAAGAATTGATCACATAATGGGGCACAAAGCTAACCTCAACAAATTTAGAAGCATAGAAATTATTTCAAGTAACTTCTCTGACCACAGTGGCATGAAACTAGAAATCAACCACAAGAAAATAAATGAGAAAAAACTTACTACATGGAGACTAAACAACTTGCTACTAAAACAACAATGGGTCAATGAGGAAAGCAAGAAGGAAACAAAAATACCTCCAGAAAAATGATGATAAAAAAAAACCACTCAATATCTATGTGATGCCACAAAAGAAGTGCTCAGAGGGAAATTCATAGCAATACAGGCCCTCCTCAAAAAAGAAGAAAAATCTCAAATCAACAACTTAACCCACTGCTTAAATGAATTAGAAAAAGAAGAACAAACAAAACCCAAAGTCAGCAGAAGGAAGGAAATCATAAAGATCAAAGAGGAAATCAATAAAATGGAGATTCAAAAAATAATAGAATTCAAAAAAACCAAGAGCTGGTTCTTTGAAAAGGTAAATAAAATTGACAAACCTCTGGCTAGACTCACCAAGAAGAGGAGAGAAAAAACCCAAATAAACAAAATCAGAAATGAAAAAGGAGAAGTCAAAATAGATAATACAGAAATGCAAAAAACCCTGAGAGAATACTATGAACAATTGTATGCAACAAATTTGACAACATAGAAGAAATAGATAACTTTCTAGAGACTTACAGCCTGCCAAACCAAATCAAGAATAAATAAATCAACTGATAAGACTGATAGGAAAAATGAATATGTCATAAAAACACTCCCTACAAATAAAAGTCCAGGACAAGATGGCTTCACAGGTGAAGTCTACCACACATACAAAGAGGAACTTGTACCCATCCTCCTTAAACTTTTTCAAAAGGTTGAAGAAGAAGGAACACTCCCAAAGACATTCGATGATGCCACCTCCACCCTAATTCCAAAACCAGACAAAGATACCACCAAAAAAGAAATCTATCTGCAAATATCTTTGATGAATATAGATGCAAAAATTCTCAACAAAATTTTAGCCAGCCAAATCCAGCAATATATAAAAAAGATCATACACCACAACCAGGTGGGATTCATCCCAGGTGCACAAGGATGGTTCAATATACACAAATCAATCAACATCATATACCACATTACCAAAAGAAAAGTCAAAAACCACATGATCATCTCAAAAGATGCACAGAAAGCATTTGACAATGTCCAACATCCATTCATGATAAAAACTCTTAACAAAGTGGGTATAGAGGGAATATTCCTGAACATAATCAAAGCCATTTATGACAAACCCACAGAAAATATAATACTCCATGGAGAAAAGCTGAAAGCCTTCTCACTAAAATGTGGAACAAGACAAGAATGCCCACTCTCACCACTCTTACTCAACATAGTACTGGAAGTCCTAGCCACAGCAATCAGACACACAAAAGAAATAAAAGGCATCCAAATAGGAAGAGAAACTGTCACTGGTATGCAGATGACATGAGACAATATATAGATAACCCTAAGGACTCAACCCAAAAAATTGCTTGAACTGATCAACAAATTCAGCAAAGGAGCAGGATATAAGATTAACATTCAGAAAAGAGTCGCATTTCTGTATCCTAACAATGAAATATTAGAAAAGGAATACAAAAATACAAAACCTTTTAAAATCACACCCTAAGAAATCAAATACCTGGGAATACACCTCACCAAGGAGGCAAAGGACTTATATGCTGAGAATTATAAAACATTAATCATGAAATTAAAGAAGATGTAAAGAAATGGAAAGATATTCCATGCTCCTGGGTTGGAAAAATTAGTATTGTAAAAATGGTCATACTACCTAAAGCAATCTACAGATTCAATGAAATCCCTCTCAAATTACACATGACATTTTTCACAGAACTAGAACAAACAATCCAAAAATTTACATGGAACCACAAAAGACCCAGAATTGCCAAAGCAATCCTGAGGAACAAAAAACAAGCAGGAGGCATAACTCTCCCAGACTTCAAAAAATATTACAAAGCCACAGTCATTAAGACAGTGTGGTAATGATACCAAAACAGACATATAGACCAATGGAACAGAATGGAGAACCCAGAAATAAACCCTGACACTTATGATCAATTAATCTTTGACAAAGGAGGCAAGAACATAAAATGGGAAAAAAGTCTTTTCAGCAAGCATTGCTGGGAAACCTGGAGAGCTGCATGCAAATCAATGAAACCAGAACACATCCTCACACCATCCACCAAAATAAACTCAAAATGGCTTAAAGACTTAAATATAAGAAAAGACACCAGCAAACTCCTAGAAGAGAACATAGGCAAAACATTCTCTGACATCAACCTCATGAATATTTTCTCAGGTCAGTCTTCCAAGGCAACAGAAATAAGAGCAAAAAGAAACCACTGGGACCTAATCAAAGTGACAAGCTTTTGCACAGCAAAGGAAGCCAAAAAGAAGACAAAGAGGCAGCTTACAGAATGGGAGAAAATAATTTCAAATGATGCAACTGACAAGGGCTTAATCTCTAAAATATAGAAGCCACTTATACAACGCAATAGCAAAAAAGCTAACAATCCAATTGAAAAATGGGCAAAAGACAAGAAATCTTATTTTTGTTTGCTTATTGTGTTTATCCACTCTGAGGATATAAGCTCTATGAATGCAGGAACCTAGTCAGCTCACTTTCATGTACAGTTTTCAGAATAGTTCCTAGTACATAATATTTGTAGAATGAATGAATAATATTCTTCTATGTCCTCTGAAACCTGGAACTGCTTTCTGAACCAATTATATCCAGTCTTGGTGAGCCTCCCCAAAATTCAGATCAGAAAAAGATAACTTGTTACTTTGAAATATTTGGAATATCCCATATCTGGTACTTGTAATTATTGTTAATGAAGACAATATTATTCCTGCAGACATGTACAATATTGATAAAATACTTCTTTAAGTACTTTGTTTGCATTGTAGGCTCTTCCAAAACTTACATTAATTAACTCATTTAATGCTTATAATAGCCATACGAGTAGAAGATTGTTATCTCCATTTCATGGATGAGAGAACCAAGAAACTAAGTAGTTCAGTGCCTTGTTCAAGCTTACACAACCAAAGAATGGAGTCAGCCAGATTTAAACCTAGTTGTCTGTCAGAGCAGGACTCATAATGACTGACATTAGTGCCTCTCAAGATAACTATAGCAGCCTTAGACTTATTTTGTTTGTCTGTTCATACATTAAAAAAATAATACAATTGCTGCTCAGTGCCAGATATTGTCTTCAGCTCTGTGTATTTGTTGCTCTCTGCCACCTCTGTTCCCTCTCTGGTTACATACTATATTTTGACTCATTTATAACATCAATGCTAATGGTCTGAATTATTTAGATATTCCCAATTATAGGTTGGATTTCCAAGAAGCAGAGCAGAAATTTTAGTGCAGCAAGGAGTACTTTTAGGATAGATACTGTGAGGGAGCCGGCTAAGGAAGGACAGAGCAAATATATATAAGAATGTGGTCCCAGCTGCTTTTCTAGCTTCAGGTTGATCCCTTGAGATGTTCTAGGGCTTTAATTGCACCATGATCAAGGGGATATGTCCTAAATACACCCATGTTAGTTATTGGCAGTGGGTTGCCCTGGTGTGTGTGTGTGTGTGTGTGTGTGTGTGTGTGTGTATGTGTGTGTGTGGGTAGGTGGGTGGGTGTGTGAGTGTGTGTGTATATGTGCATCAGATGAATGTTCACTGAGAGCACTTCTGCTTAGATCAGCTTAGGGAAATTCTCTGGAAAAGGCAAACTATAAGCCATTAACACTCAGTATTCACAGAAGCTGGGGGCTGAGTTACTAACCAGGAAAAGGAGATCTTGACCAGAGACACTGACAGCATTCACTACTCTCACCCTCCAATTAAAATGTTCCCATTTTATTCACTACTTAAGATTACTAAGAAATAGTGTTCGGTATGTTCATGAGTTGACTGGTTTTGTGTGGATTCCACAGAATATTGTCATAGTCCTAATTTTCGCTGCTGCGTCTTTGCCCTAGGAATACATATGTTGCCGGCATTTAAAGATTTCCAAATGCAATGAGATCAGAATGAAATAAGAAAGCCCTAAAAGCTATTTTAAATAACATCTAGTAAATAAAAACATCTGTTAGATGATTAAGGTCCACATCTTGAATCTCAACAAAGACTGTGATGCACCTTTAAGGAGAAGCCAACATATTAGTGGCTTTTTCAGTGCTTTTGGTGTCTAACAGGGAGCTCAGGAAATGTAGGCAGGGGGATGTGGAGTCATTTGGAGAGCTCAGTGGGATGATAGGGCACAAAGCATGTCTCCCCCTATTTTATTGATCTTTATACTGTGTTCTGTTTATATTCTTTAGAAGAGTGGTTATGAAAAACCAGATATTACATTCATCGGCTGTGAATATGACACTAACATCTGCTTGCCTTGTCTTGACACCTCTGGTTGGAACAATTGGGAATGCTTTAGCCTACACCTTCTCTTTGGAAAAAACACACAATAACGAAAACTTCAAAGGTCTGAAACACCTGTGTAACCTCTTTTGTGCCATGGGACAGCCACATAAACTGATTCTGAAAATCAAGCCCTCTGTTCCTTGCCTCCCTCTGAAGATACTAGAAAGGAGGGATCACACAGGGTCCTGATGGCCTGTGAAGTTCTTATCTCCTGCTTGGTTATCCTGAGACATTGAGAAAAAAAATCCTTAGTGCTTTTAAAAACAAGAACTATAAGCAGGAAAGTTGAGTAGCAAGAAGTATCATTTTCCCATCCTGACTGCAGCCTCACCTAAAAGGTCAAAGCAAATAAAAATCTTTTGGTATAATTTCGGTAATGCACATTTAGAGCAAATCCCACTGAGATTGTATGGCTTTATGGCTTTATTCTCAGTATTCCAAAATGAGATACAACTTGTTTCAATTGCTTAAAACAGAGGGGCAAACCATCTATGATAAATGCATTCTGTTTGAAATCAATTTCCTTCATCATTTTATTAGATTGAATGTTCTGAGCTGGAGAGTATTATTTTCCCATTGTGCTTTTGCAAAACTGCCCACTCTTGAAGCTCTGTGGCTGTGGGCTCCTGATTAGCTTCATTGTTTTTCTCTTCTACTTCCTGGCTACGAGGACTTAACACTTTCCTCACCTTTGACTAGCAGGGCAGCACCAAAAGGAAGGTAGAATAAACAGGATGATTAAACAACCCAAGTGCAGCAAGGGGGCAATATTTCAATAGCAAATATTGCTACCCATATACCTCAACAGAATGTACTAAAGTAAACAAAATGATAGTATAATTATAGTAGTTCCAATTATGTTAATTAGATTGCATAACACGCTTCATTGATAAGCAACTGTGCTGCAAAGAAACTCTCTAAGCCTGGTTCTTGAGCCATTAGTGCTACTATGTATTCTTGGCTAACATTTAGTTTGTCACAATTTTTTTTTCTTTCTTTTGTAACAGCTCTGTTGGAAAAAAAAAATTAAGAGGCTTGCAACCCCACATTTCTAGAAAAGTCAGAGGATCTGAATTAGAGTCTATGCATGCTATGTTCCTCAATGTTTTCGTTCCTTTCTCCTCCAATCTCAGATTAAAAACATTAACATGTTCCATTTGACTAATTAAAACACAGCTAAGAAAATTGATTTGCTTTTCAGTTTACTTCAAATCACATTCTATGCTTTAATATCACCCAAGAAAGAAAGGCCCTGAGGGAAGAAGCCACCAAAATCTGTTGTTCACAGCAGGTTGTACCTGTAGGGCACTAAAGATGGGGGGATCTGGTACTGCTCTCAAGTATTTTATCCTGGTGGGTTTATGAGACAACTGATTATTTTAACAAAGAAGGTCACAAATTGAAAAGATGTGGAAGACGTAAAAAGACAAATTGTAACAAAAAACTAAATGCTCAGGAAGAGGAAATTATATTTGTAAGTTAATTAGAACCACTAACACTTTAAAACTGAGTGCTAATAAAATTAAAATAAAACAATGATTTAAATATGGCACAATTAAAATCTCATCAATTAATAAAAAGTCATTTATTCTTTAATGATTTTTATTTTTTCCATTATATTTGGTTTATACTATTCCATCAATTTTCTACTGCACAGCAAATTGACCCAGTTACATACATAAATATACATTATTCTCACATTATCCTCCATCACAAGTGACCAATATAGTTGCCTGTGCTAGACAGCAGGACTTCATTGCCTATCAACTCCAAATGCAATAGTTTGCATCAATTAACCCCAGATTCCCAATCCATCCCACTTTCACCCCCTCCCCCTTGGCAACCACAAGTCTATTCTCCAAGTCCATAAGTTTCTTCTCTGTGGAAAGGTTCATTTGTGCCATGTATTAGATTCCAAATATAAGTGATATCATATGTTATTTGTCTTTCTCTTTCTGACTTACTTCACTTGGTGTGAGATTCTCTAGTTCCATCCATGTTGCTGCAGATGGAATTATTCTGTTCTTTTTATGGCTGAGTAGTATTCCATTGTGTATATATACTACATCTTCTTAATCCATTCATCTGTCAATGGACATTTAGGTTGTTTAAATGTCTTGGCTCTTGTGAATAGAGCTGCAGTGAAGATACAGGTGTGTGTTTATCTTTCAAGGAAAATTTTTGTCCAGATATATGCTCAAGATTGGGCTTTCTGGGTTATATGGTAGTTCTATATTTAGTTTTCTGAGGTACCTCCATCCTGTTTTCCATAGTGGTTGTACCAATTTACATTCCCACCAACAGTGTAGGATGGTTAACTTTTTCTCCATACCCTCTCCAGCATTTGTTATTTGTACACTTGTTAATGATGGCCATTCTGACAGGTGTGAGGTGGTACCTCATAGTAGTTTTGATTTGCATTTCTCTAATAATTACTGATGTTGAGAATTTTTTCATGTGCCTGTTGGCCATCTGTGTATCTTCTTTGGAAAAATGTCTATTCAAGTTTTTGGCCCATTTTTTCAATTGGGTTGTTGGGTTTTTTTGCTGTTAAGATGTATAAGTTGTTTGTATATTTTAGAGATTAAGCCCTTGTCAGTTGCATTGTTTGAAATTATTTTCTCTCATTCTGGAAGTTGTCTTTTTTTTATGGTTTCCCTTTCTGTGCATAAGTTTGTCAGCTTGATCAGGTCCCATTGTTTTATTTTTGTTTTTATTTCTGTTGTCTTGGGAAACTGACCTAAGAAAACAGTTGTATGGTTGATGTCACAGGATGTTTTGGCTATGTTCTCTTCTAGGAGTTTGATGGTGTCTTATCTTATGTTTAAGTCTTTAAGCCATTTTGAGTTTATTTTTGTGCATGGTGTGAGGGTGTGTTCCAGTTTCATTGACCTACATGTGGCTGTCCAGTTTTCCCAGCACCACTTGCTGAAAAGACTGTATTTTTCCCGCTTTATATTCTTGCCTCCTTTGTCAAAGATTAACTGACTGTAGGTGTATGTTTTTTTTCTGGGTTCTCTATTCTGTTCCTTTGGTCTGTATGTCTGTTTAGGTACCAGTACCACACTGTCTTGATTACTGTGGCTTTGTAATATTGTCTGAAGTTTGGGAGAGTTATGCCTCCTGCTTGGTTTGTGTTCCTCAAGATTGCTTTGGCTATTCTGGATCTTTGATGCTTCCATGCAAATTTTTGGATTGTTTGTTGTAGTTCTGTGAAAAATGTCATGGGTAATTTGATAGGGATTGCATTGATGTAGATTTCTTTGGGTAGTATGGCTATTTTTATGATATTAATTCTTCCAAACCAGGATAATGGAATATGTTTCCATTTCTTTGAATCCTCTTTAATTTCCTTGATTAATGTTCTAAAGTTCTCAGAATATAAATCTTTCACCTCCTTGGTCAGGTTTATTCCTAGATATTTAATTTTGGAGAGTGCATTTTTAAAAGGTTTTGTGTTTTTATATTCCTTTTCTAGTACTTCATTTTTAGTATACAGAAGTAGAACTGATTTCTGAATGTGAATCTCATATTCTGCTACTTTGCTGAATTCGTTGATCAGATTGAGTAGTTTTTTGTGTGGAGTCCTTAGGGTTTTCTATATATAGTATCATGTCATCTGCACACAGTGACAATTTTACCTCTTTGGGTCCAATTTGGATAGCTTTTATTTCTTTTGTTTGTCTGATTTCTGTGGCCAGGACTTCCAAACAAGTGGGTGCACCTGCAGCATATGGATGTTCCCGAGCCAGGAGTTGAGCCACAGCGACTGTAGAAACAACAGCGAGTAATTATGTTGTGAGCCACATGGGAAGTCCAAAAAGTAGTTTAAAACCTAAGTCAATCAAGGGATTTGAAGAGTAAAAAGAGTCCACATCTAGTCCAGATATTATCTATGAGACACTGTCATAAGAGTTTAGTAAACCATTACTTCAAGAAGAAAAAAAATGAGTTGTTTTTATCCACCAAAGATTGCCAAGAAATTAGCAATCTAAATGAATTGCTTATAAAATCTGAGGATAAACTGAGTATATTAGTATACAATCAAAAAAACACAGTATAATTTTGTTTATTTAGAAAGAAGTCTGGGTCAGTTAAATTCCACCTTTGCCCCTCACCCCACTCTCTCCTATGTCTCTTAGGAGCTCATTTCATCAGTTACTCACTTTCTCATTTTCTATTTCTTATTTTCTATCTTTTCTTTTCCTACAAATTCTGCTCAAGCTTCTTCAATCTAAAATGAATTTCTCTTGCCCTTACTTCTCTCTCTCAGGGTTCACACCTTTTTCTTTTTGTCAGATCTCTTGAGAGGATGGATAATAATCATCTTCTCCAACTTTCTCACTTTCACTACCAGTGCTGAGTAAAAAATGTAGTGAATTAGAGTTTTAAACAAATCAGAATTCACTTATGAAAACAACACTAGATTCTCTTTGGTTCTGCTTAAGTTATCAATGCAATTAGGTTGACTTTCAGTTGACATATAAAATAGACTTTTTATATGTTATTACATGAAGTTTGTTTTCCATAACATTGTATATTGAACAAAAAGAAACATTTTTTAAAAAGCGTAAGTATAATAAGAATATAAATAAGAAACAAGTGTGGCCTATAAAAAATATCAAAGAACAAAATGTATCCCCTGGAGGGAAAGGTTTTAAAAAATGCTGAGCTCATTTTGTGTAGACAAGAAAAGTTAAGTGTTAGTGACTAACCATCTGTAATTATATGAATGATTATTGGGAAGGAGAATGGTGGAAGCTGCTCTCTGCTCTGCTAAGGGTAGAAGGATGAGATTCAATTATAACCGGAGAGAGTATGTTAGAGGTAAGGAAAAACACTATGGTTTGGGGAGGGAGGAGGTAAGAGTCCCTAAAATGGATTATCATGGGCAGTGTAAAATCCTCATTATAGAATTATAAAAAGTTTGAAAATGGTACAGACTATTCTCTATCTCAGAGAGTTTAAGCAATTTTTTTGTAAACATAATCAATATTTGCTTAAGAATTGTTATTAGATGATTTTCTGCTTATGAAATATGTTTGGAGATATAGTAATGAGGATAAAATGAAAAGACACCATTTTAGTTTGGGATAGATATTTTCTTTGCCTAGAGCACAGTTTCTTTTACTCTCTCTTATATCAGTCCCCTAAGGTTATTTTTTAGCTATTGATTTAAGTACAAATGCCTCAAGGTAGAAAGATTGATTAAATGACATTTTCTGATTCCTTCTATGCTTTACTATTCTAATTTTTCAGTTTCCACAGTAAGATGAGAGCATAGCAGAAAGTGTGTGTTCTTTGTCTTTCTAATTATCAGGGGTTTATGGAAACACACATTTTGACTCCATTATCTGCTATAGGAACACTCATAACACAATGAAGTTTAATATATTGGCTCAGAACTACATGCCTTGGGAAGTAAGCTTATGGGTGGGTGTGCCTCTTTCAGAGACAGTAGAAAAAGACATGGGAAAATCTCTGCATTTGCTTTTGGGTTAGGGAGACACAGGTGATATGGCACAATATTAAAGTAGCACCTCATTTATCTGGATATTTCTTATGCAAAATACTCAGCAATATGAGAAATCACTGGGAACCTGTAAGTAAAATTGTTCTATGAGTAACTTGCAAAGATGGCACAAATAAACCCATAAATATTTATGTATTTTACTCACAGAAGGTCCGTTCAGGAAATTATTAACTTCCCTATCTATGGAAACAAGTCGGGCAAATTAAAAGAACTTGCGACAAGGGCAAAGGCATTAAAGCAACTGCAGAAGGCACTGCTTAAACCTGAATTTAGTCAGGTATTTATCAGGTCCTACTATGTGCCAGCTGCTGGAAATAAAATGACAAAGACTTGGTCTTTGCCATTCTGAAGTTTATCGGCTAGGGCAGTAGACGTATTCTAATGTAAATATTACACAAAATTTTAATATTGTGATAAATAGTCAGAAGGAAAATTATGGAGTGTCTGAAAGTTTACAACATAGAAAAAAAAAAGCCTCCCTAAGGAAATAGAATTTTATCTAAGATTTAAAACATGTGTAGAAAGTAACTAATGTTTTGGAACATAAGGCCATAGATGAAGGACACAAAAATGTTTCCTACAGAGAATACAGCTTGTGCAAAGGCCTTGAGGTAGGAGGAAGCTGAGGAAATGAAAGATCAATGTAAGGAGAGTAATAAGATGAGATAAGCTAAAAAAGCTGATTAGACTGTGCAGAAAAATACGTTACTAGTAGATGCAAAGTGCTATAGATTGCGTTTTAATCCTAATGAACATAGGGAAGCTATTGAAGTGTTTTCAGTGTTAAAGTGAGATAATGAAACCTGTATTTTAAAATCATCACTCTGGCTCCAGTAAAAGAATGGATTTACTTGAGTCAAGATTGGCAGGAAAATCAGTGAGTAGACATTATAGTAGTAGAGTTGAAGATGATGGTGAATTGACTAGAATTGCTAACAGAGAATAGAGAGAAGTGGAAAAAACACAAAAGGCATTTAGAAGGTAAGTGTTTAGAAAGTAAACATGAGCTACTTAGAAGGAATTTTTTTTTTTTACTATAAATGCGGATGTGGGAAACGAAATTACAGAAAATGTAATTATAGGAAACAATAAAAAAGAATTGTTTTCAGTCAACGTTTGTGAACTTTAAAAAAAAAGTCCAAATAGTAGATATTTTGGGATTTAGGGTACATGCAGGCTCTGTCATAACTATTTGACTTTGTTTGGATAGAGTGCAAGCCGTCATAGACAACCTGTAAATGAATGGGCTTGGCTGTGTTCCAAAAAAACTGTATATACAACAACAGGCAAGGGGCCAGATTTGGCCCTGGGGCATAGTTTACCTACCCATTTTAGATGATAAACATTCTGTTTACACATACTGTTGTTTACATTGATAGTCCTGGAAAAAGAAATTTAATTTTTGTTTTCTGTTTTCTGCTGAATGAAAGCCATAAATATTTGAAATACTTTAAGAGAACCTAGAGAAAATTACAGACGTCAATTTTGGTGCTTAAAGCCTTACCTGAAATTTTCAGACCACTAAAGCATATGTGGAATACTTTTCATCCTGATAATACAGGATGAGATTGAGGTTTCAATATTAATATTGTTAACTTAGCTTCAAAAAGGTCAACTTTAAGGAGGCCTCAGTTACATTCATCTCATTCCAAAGAACTGAGGCAGCAACAAGTATTTGCATGATGATCTCCCTCTATATCACACTATAATATCTTCTTGCTAGTGAATGGCATTCCTCCTGAGTTGTAATAGGTATAGAAAGAAAAAGGCATTTCTTCCCAGAATTTGTGATAACCTCTCTAAAGCTTTATTCTTGGCAACAAGTGTTTGGGTAGTTGAACATAAACAAGAGCCAATATCATTATGCAAACTCCAAGAAGACTCTAACACAAACATTCTTTCATTCAAAACAATGAATTTTCTTAGAAATTCTACAAAATGAATGTGGGACATTTGTTAAGTAGAAAAAGTTGTTTTGAAAATGCTTGTTTGTATAGCAGTTTTTTCTTAAAACCCTCATTTTGTTATAAACATCAATAAGCACCTTTAGAATCTGTGCCCAGAATCCAACCAGACTCTTCTGATGCCTGAACTATGGAGTCTTAGGAAGCTTGAAAAATTATGCAGTTCAATGACAACATAAGCTTATTTTTTCCAAAGATATTTTTGATAAATTATGTGTATTCTCCCTCATTTAATATCCAACCTGATAATATATAAATAAAATTACAGAAAGCTATGCTAGAAAAATCAATGTCAGATCAATTAGAAAACTATTTTGCAGAGTTCTTTGTTTTATGAGCTGAGAAACTTTTAAAAGAAGATTTAAAAATCTTATTAAACATAATATCCAGAATAAGTTCTCTGAGTAAACTATCTCCGGGAGAGGCGGCATAGAAACATTCTTCTTTTAAATTGAACTATAGTTGACTTATAGTGTTGTATTTGTTTCAGGTGTACAGGATAGTGATTCAATATTTTTATAGATTATAATCTGAGAGCTGACTACCAGGTGTTTTCCTTTTCATACAATTTTATGAAGCTATGAAATCATCATCAAGTTTTGGGTCATAGGCATCTCTCTTGGAAGCAGCTGTGCCAGATAAGCTGAAGGGTTTTCTGATACTCCAATGCTACATAGCAAAGTGATAACCTAAAGCAACAAAAACCTACTCAGGTGCTAACTGTTTAAAATCCCGTTAGTTAGGCTAATATGATTTTCCTAGTAAGTCATTATAAAAATAAGGTTAACACTTTTTCATCTGTGGCTATTCAAAGGCTGACCTAATCCTTAACTCCAAGATTTTCACCTCTTTTGTCCTAGTAAAGAAATAATTGGTGCTAGTTATAGATCATTTGATGTCTTGTTTATTATTTCAATGACAATGTTAGTGCTTTCTATATCCAAATTATTACAAGATTATGTATGGGGGGGGAAATTTTTTCAAATGCAATACAAACTCTGCTCTTGAATTAACCAAGGAAGTGTAATATAAATTTAGAGTTAATTAATAATAAATTAAAGTTTAGAGTAAATAAAAAAATGAACATTCAGCAAGAAATATAAAAGAATTTAAAGAAGAAATTGCTTTTGGAATTGCCAGAAAATGCCTCATAGAATGGATAGAGAATTGGCCACCTTTTTGAAGGACGGATAAGATTAGGAAAGCTAGTTAAGGTGGCAGGTATGTCGTGCAGGCTGCGTAATATAATATATGGTTAAGTCTGCAATACACATGACAGGCTTGGAGTTTTATGAAGAGACCACCCTGGACAGGGCAGGATTTATCTGCAAATCAGTGAAGAGAACTGAATAGGTTCAGTGACTCATCAGCAGAGGGATTTGGACATTCCATAGTAGCATCAAAGAATTGAGTTAGGGGCAGGGGAATACAGTAAAACAAAAATAGAAAGGCTAGGGAAAAAATCAAAAGAAAATAGTGTCACAAAATCCTGAGAGATGAGAGGTTTTTTGTTTTTTTTTTTGTTTTTTTTAATAGGAAAAATGTTTCAACTGAGCAATTGGGGAATAGCAAATTGACACATATTTGGACTATTAATTGGTCAATGGGGATGATAGGAAGCACAGTCTCCATAGACCGTTGGGGATAGAAACTGGATTATTTCAATTAAGTGTATTTGTTTTTTATTATTATTTGCTAATTATATTTATTATTTACTATTATTTATTTATAAATTATTATTATTTACTTATTTATTATACATATTTCAAGTTTAAGACTGATGAAGGCTGAGTAACTGAAAATATTAGTGCAAGTCTGGAAGCTGTAGTGTCTAGGTAAAGATGACTTGGCACATGTTTTAACTCCTCTCCTTTCCAACATTCTATTTAAGTAACAGAAAAGATGTTTAAAAGTATACATTTAGGTTGTTTCCATGTCTCGGCTATAGTGAATAGGGAGCTGTATCTAGTCTCTTGTGTAAGAAACTAATGTAAAAAGAAAAAGAAAAAAGAAAAAAAAGTTGTGTGTGGATGGCTGGGTCACTTTGCTATACAGGGAAATTTGCTATACAGTGGAAATTGAAGGAATATTGTAATCAACCATTCTTTAATAAAATAAAATAAAATTTTAAAAAAGAGAACATTTAGAACAATCCTGCAAAGTATTAAAATATATTCATTTCCTTTTTTTTACTCGGGAGAAAATTTATTGGGGTTAATAAGTTGATCAATGCTGACAGAAGAAATGCTTAATTTTTTTTATTTTAATAGCATCTTACTAGTCATCTATATCTGCATCTATATATCTATATTGATAGAGATCATTGAGTATCATTGTCAGACAAATGGAATTTGAAGTACATGTGGAAAAGTACATGGAGTTAGGGCACAGTGTGACACAAATTTTGAGGAAACATAGGCCAGTTAATTAAGCTAATCACTTATTCTTTCACCTAGTAATTAACAGAAAACATTGACCACCAGACAGTCAAGGAAGACAAATAGTGTGAAAGAAGAATCTAAAGACAAATAATTTGAGGATACAGAAATGTACAGAAAAGAGACTTTAATTTTTTTTAGTTATTTCAGAGAGATTAAAAAAACACTGAATTTATAAAACAAAAACAAGATCCAATGAAAAATAGCAATAAGAGAAAATAAAGGATTATTGGAAGTTAAATGTACTTGCCAAAAGTTTTAAAAATTAATAGAAGGGATGAATAAGTGATGGACATTGCTAAAGAATGTAAAGTAAAAAAATTAGTTCAGTTATAAATGCTTTTAAATAAGTAAGCCAGAGGAATGAAATGCACTGTATAAGGAATACGATCAATAATACATAATAAATTTGTATGGGAACAGATGGTTTCTAGAAGTATTGTGGTCATTCCATAATGTATGCAAATGTCAAATCACTAGGTCGTACACCTGAAAGTAACATAATATTGTACATCAGTTGTATTTCAATTAAAAAAGGAATTCCCTAGAATTTCCTGGTGGTTCAGTAGGTTAAGAATCCAGTGTTGTCACTGCTATGGCTCAGGTCGCTGCTATGGAGTGGGTTTGATCCCTGGCCTAGGAACTTCTGCATGCTGCAAGTGTAGCCAAAAAAAGGAAGAAATTCCTCTTAAGTAAATAAATGAATTTTAAAAAAGAAAATATTTCAATAATACACCAAGTAAAAATAATGAGAAATATGAAGAAAGATGTTTAGGACATATTTAGGAGAGATCCATGGTATCTAATATTCTTGTTCTAGGAGAGAAGAGGAATGAGAAAAGCAAACCATCAAAGGATAGTCTTCAAAAAAAAAGGATGAGGTGAAAAATATTCAAGTCTTCGTATTGAAGAGCTACTGGGTATATAGTAGTAAAATGAAATAAACCAAATACATCCACTCATTATTTATCAAGTATTTTATTCAATATTTACTATATATTAGATACATTAGAGATACAGCCATAAAGAGGAGAGGCCAGATTCTGTCTGTACGGATCTTATATTCTAAAGAAAACAGACAAAATCAATAAATTAACAAATATACCAAAAATTTAAAAAGCAATAAATTCTCTGAAAAAAATATGATAACATGATAAATAATAACTGAATGAAGCTAATTTATATTGAGATGTCAACAAAAGTATCTCTGAAGAAGTAACATTTGCTATAAGATCTGAATAGCAAGAAAGTGCTAGCCATGAAAACATCTACGTGAAGAGCATGCCAAGTAGAGCCATTTCACCTGTCCTGGTGAAATTTCCAAATGCCAAGGCTTAAGAAAATAAGAAAGGAAACTTATCAACTACCCTGGAGTAGGAATAATGCTAGAATCAAAACTCTCATCTACAAAAATGTATGCTAGTAAAAGAAGATAAAATAATTCTGAGTCTAGGATTTTATAAAAGGTCAAACTACCATTCAAGTGTTTTTCAGACATGCAAGGACACAGAATTAATTCTGGGTGGAAAAAACTTCAGTATGTATTCCAGCAGAATGAAAAAAGAATATGAGGAAAAGTATAATGGGGTACATTATCAATCAAATAAGTCAATAAAACAAAAATTCTATCTCATTAATTATTGATAATATAGCTGTGAAGTTTAGTTCAATTTTTCATTGTTCTGATTACAGCTACAGGAAAAACCACCCCAGACTTCAGTGGTATAAAACAATAATTATTTCTTATTATTTCCTGTAACAGTTACGGGCTGACTCAGCTCAGCTAGGCACTTCTTATTCAGTGTCTCTAGTGTGGTCGCAGGCAGGTGATTAATGAATGTAGAGTCAACAATCCTATCTGGAAATTGACACTGGCTAACCATTGGGGCCTCACCTGAAGCTGTCAGCTGTAACACCTGGCTGTGACTTCTCTGAAGGCCTGAGTTTAGAGCATGACAGCTAGGTTCTAGGAGCAATCATCCCAAGAAAGAAAGTCAGGTGGAAGCTGTGTGTCCTACAACCTGGCCTCAGAAGTCATGAGGTCAAACTCAAAGGGAGATATGTTAGAGTCACACATGTTTTAAAACCATCACATTGAGGAAAGATACTTTAAAAATCATCACGATATACAAAAAATAGTAATGTGGTAATAAGCAACAAGAAATAAGTAAAAACATACCCAAAGCCTTGTATTATTTGGGAGGGAAAGTTATTGCGGTGAATGAGTTATCAATATTGACACTTAAAAATGTTTAAATATGTTAAAATTGCAGTGGTCCTTACATTATATACCTATATCTCTTTATACATAATTTTCTCCAGTGAAGTGCTCATTTCATTAAATAGCTCATCCTGAACATTCTCCCATTATTGCTTGATTATACTTCTGTCTATCCACAGATATCTGTTCATCCACATTTAAGGCTTATTCCCTCAGACTGTATTCACATTCTTGACCTCCCTGCCCTTTCCATCCTCTTCCCAGAATCTTCTTCCTTTACTATGGTGATCTATGAAACTTTAGAGTTTCCTTTATTGACCCATCATTCAAACAAGCCTCCAATCTTTCTTATTCATATGACCTTCATCTCTACTCTACTGAGATTCACCTAGGCCTGTTACCAAACTGAATCCTGTCAGCACAAGGAATTATTCTACCTCAAATTCTGACTTTAACCCTCATCTTCAACTCCTACATATCACTCCTCTATCTTGGAGGTATCAAATTCCTTGATATTTTGATTTCCTTCCAGTTTATTAGCCCCATTGGTCATCTTTTTCCTTATGTCCCCTGTACTAAATTGTTGATTATCTTATGTTGGCAGATATGCAACCAGTATCTGGTATTAAACAGTCTAAATTAGTTCAGGTTTATGTTGCAATAGCTGCTGAATGTGTGATCTTGGTAAAGTTATTTATTATTTAACTCCCTTGGTTTCCTTATTTTTCTTACCTCCAGTTGGAAGAAGTTACATTATGTAGCTGACGTGAGAATTGTGTGTGATAATGCCTGGGAAATGTTTCCACCATGCCTAGTAGATAGTGAAGAATGAGTAACCACTGTGGTGGTAGGAGCAGAGGCAGGGGTAGCTATTTTCAGAGAAGGTTTCTCTGAAAGGTTGAAAGAGTGCAAAGGACACAGTTTAGGGTCAGAAGGCTGCTATAGACTTCCTTGCCTCACATTATTCCATCTGCCTGAAGTTTTATCCTTTCTTTCCCTGAAAATTCCAAAACTACAATTCTTGGCACTTCCAATCAGTGGAGAAAATAGAGATCAGATATTCCCAAATTGGTGTGGAGTCCAGTGGCTAACCATTTGTTTAAATGGAAGTGACACACCAAAATGGATTCTAGAGGGAGGAAAGGTAGAATGGGAAAAAATTCTAAACCACAAAAGCATTTAAAGAACACATGAGAAGATTTATTTTTAAGCTCTGCTTTGAGCAAGCTTTTACTGAAGAAAAAAAAATCCAAAATAGAAGTCATTTAAAAATGATAAATTTGATCAAATAAAATATTTTAAATTCTGCATGTAAAAATACCTAAATAAAGCCAAAAGACAGATGATAAACTGGGAAAATATTTGCAGTACATATGGCAAAAAGATATTTCCCTGAACTAAAATTACATTAATTAAATATATTTAAAATTTTTAAAAATATTAAATTGTAAAAAAGCAAGGGCAAAACAGTATATATATGATACTATTTATATAAAAAGAAAAAGAAGGAATATGCACAAATGTTTGCCCATGCCTTGAGTATCTGGAGAGACACAAAAAACTGGCCAAAATGAAGTGCTTCTAGGGAAAGAAACTTGAGAATTACTTTCATTGTCTAACATTTTTTACTCTGAAATTTTAAACCCATATGTAATATTGTATTATCAACACAAAATTGGAACTCTTTCTAGTAAATCTTCCCTGAAACTCTGAACAGAGAAAAGGAAGAAATGAAGAAATGAAAGAAGGAAGGCAGGAAGGAAGATATTCTCTCTAATATCTCAACTTGCATAGTAGCTAATTTATGTTTTTTATTATTCATCAAAATATATTCTATCTCCTCCACTAGAACACAAGCTGTTTAGGGCAAAAGTATTTCCTGATTATCCTAGTGTTTAATAATGTGCCAAGCATTTAATTGTTGCTTTATATACACTTTAAAAATATACAAGTGAATGATTATCTCATGGTCTATTTTCTGTATGGTCTTTTTGCTTTGCAAAATTTGCCCATATTAACTCCTGTGCTTCTATTATTTTGCACAGATTTTCCAGAATTTTGTAACATGCCAAATGAATATTGCATGATGGCTAAAATTTTCTCTCCAAAGGAAAATTTTACATCACTGGCATTTGAGTCAGAAAAGTCCCAGAGCCCTGTCATCCTGTATAAATCCTTCTCATTCAGAGAGACAACAGTACTAAAGAGCATGGCATTTATAAATTTTCATATTTCAAGAAGTTCATACTATATGAATGTGAGCAACCTCCCATCAAAATTATTAATATTTTACCTTTGTAGTGAGCTTACTAGAAATGATTGGTATGTATTGTGTATAATTTGGAAATTTTTACTGCACACAATCTAGGCATAATTGATTGACTGAATAATTCTAGGCTACCTCATAATCAAATTTCTTCAGCCCAGCATTACATGTTAAGTCACATCTCCAAAATGTGGTTCTAGTAATGAGAGTCCATTAACATTCTTGAGTGGTATTACATACAACAAAATTGCAAGCATATGAGAATGAAGTCAATCTTTATAAAAGAACGGTGTGAAACTAAAATTGGGTCCAGTTTGTTAACAGCAAGGCCAGCATCCACCTAACCCCTTCACAGGATGGGGTCAGATCATTATGCAACTAGGAAATGCAATTCATTGGTCCCTAAACTCCACATTTGAGAGCAGCCTTACTTGTTTACTCACTAGTCTCTGCAGTTTCTCCAGATGTTTTTTTTGATCAAAGATTCATCTTCAAGCAAATTCCATCCTCTTTGCCAGGAAATTGTACACAGATTTCATCCAAGAAGACAAAAGCTTTTCTGCTAAGTCATTTAAGTGGCAATAAGCAACATGTTTAATCAGAAAATTGGCCAGAGCTCAGGGTTAGTATAGTAATGTACTTTAAATATCACATTAAGCAATGATGAATTTATTATGCACCTATAATGTAAAAATTTATTTTAGGTAAAGTATCACTTGGGTCTGTACACACACAAAAGTATACTTTTTTTTTTCCTTTTTTTGGCCATTTCTTGGGCTGCTCCCACAGCACATGGAGGTTCCCAGGCCAGGGGTTGAATCGGAGCTGTAGCCGCCAGCCTACGCCACAGCCACAGCAACGCGGGATCTGAGCCACGTCTGCAACCTACACCACAGCTCATGGCAACACCACAGCTCATGGCAACGTCGGATCCCTAACCCACTGAGCAAGGCCAGGGATTGAACCTGCAACCTCATGTTTCCTAGTTGGATTCGTTAACCATTGAGACACGACAGGAACTCCAAAAGTATTCATTTTTGGTTCTTTGATGTGTTTCTAAAGTATATTTCCTAGGAGTGGAAAATGTGGCCCAGATAAGACCCTTTCCCTATTTGTATTTTGCAAGAGTCTGTTTTTATAAAATTCCGAATAAGTCCCTTTTTTTCACCATGCTGTCAAACTCATAACCACAGATGCATATTTCTGTGTATATTTGTCTGCCCCAATCTTTCTATGTTGCATGAGAAGGTATCAGTCCAAGTATTTGGAAAGAGGTAGGCCCAGTATTCTGTGGTCATGTTGGAAGGCAAGTCTAGGCAAAAACATTGTGCGGCAGTGACCACTGTTCTGGCTTGCTTTGGAAATGTGGTTTCCAGGGGTGTGGGACTTTCAGTGCTAAAACCAAGATGATTTGGGGCTAAGATGGATATTCACCCCAAATAAGTTACTTGTCTTTAATGTTTTCATCACATGGACATGTCTGGCTTATGTAGCTCTATTTTCAGATTCTCATACTGTTGCTTTGTTCATCATCTTTGGAGGTCTTTTCAACAGCTGAAGCTATTGTGATCTCATATGTCTCACAGAGGAAATTCCTGGAAAGATCTAATGTGAGAGAAAATTGGGAAAAGGATGGAAGTGTCTTCTACCACCTTTTGGAGAACCAGTTTTTCTACCTCACTTTTCCCTAGAATGTGCCTGTCCTCTATTCTTCCCCTATTTCATTCTAGAACTTACCATATACTCAGATGCAGAGAACAGCTGGTATTGGATCTATTGCTAAACAGACTTAAGTTGCATGATTGCACTAACTCTGAGCCTTCATAATAAGTACATTCTACATTCGTGTGTTCGTTTATGTATTTTGATATATAGTGTGTTCATTACATCTTTAGAAACATTTATTGGCTTGAATGAGTAACTGCTGCAAATGATCCTCATATCTTAGGAAAAGTTTGTGGAATTAGCGGTCTCTAGTATTGAACTTTATTGGACACACATTGTTAGCTGAGTTTTGAAAATGAAAAAAGGATTCTATGTGTTTGAAGAAAGGAGGAAATTTCTATCTGTATACCTGGGAGAGTGTGACTAGTTCATTTTTGAACTTTTATGATACAAAATGTACTAGGAAATAAGGAACCATAAAAATGATGGAAACATCATTACTTAGAAACCTTCTGGGAATGGGGAGAATTATCATTTATGCAGTATTTGCTACCTGCCAGGAATTTGCTAACATATTTGCTATGGTTGTTTCTTTTAATCTTCTCAGTGATCTTCTGAAGTAGGCATTATCATCCTCATTTTATAAATGAGTTCCACTTGGTTAAAGTCACAGAGCTGGTATTGGTAGAGTGAGAATTTCTATAGCACCCCTCTGTCTTTCAAATTTATGCCCTTGGTCACTCTGCTGCCATGCCATTTCTGCCTATACATTCAACAAGCATTTATGGGGCCTGAGAGTTAGGTCTGTGCAAAAGAGAGGAAATTTAGCAGGGAACATGATAGACTTCATTTCTGTCTCTTTGAAATAAATGCTTAATGTGAGTAGTCCTACATTTGTGCATAATGCATCCTCAAAGTGTTTTAAAAAAGTCAAACAAATCTTGGAAGAGAGAAATAAAAATCAAAATTCTTTATCTTTACCTTCTAAAAACAATATGGAAAAACCCTTTACAACATACACGGTAACTAGCTTAATCTTAATGAGTATCTAATTGAAACTAAATTTGATTGCCTTGACCTTTGAACCAGAATTTTTAATAGAATTATTACCTTTTGGGACAGTGGAGGATTTTGGTGCCTTAAATGTAAACCTAAGCAATGGAAAAAAAATGCGTATTGCTTTTAAATTGGAGAGCTCAATACCCCCCTCACAGATTTAATTTTATTGACTATAGGCCAGTACATAAAACAATTCATCTTGTTTCCCTCTAAGTCTCCACTGCTTTAAAAGGGCTATGGTGTGCCCTATTAAGTGTAAAAATTAATTTTGTCTTTCTTATATAATTTGTATGGCCTTTACCCAATGTCATAATTAAATGTTGACTTGTATACTGACATGCTTTCTTCAATCTTCCAAAACTATACCAGGATAAGAAACAGTAAAATACTTAAATAAATACTTCATGGAAAACAAATAAATCATAGTGATCTTAAAAGGCTAATTCAATAAACTAATCTGATCAAGCAATCGGTCTTATAAAATCAATCACATTTGTATTCAAACAAAAAGACAGAAAATGTTCATAAACGAAATATGTTTTCCATAGGGACTCAACCACAGATTGATTTATGAAAATAGTCCCTAAGAGAAAGACTAACTTCATTCTTAAAGAATTTCCACTACAAAACAATGGCAATTGTGTTTTCTTTTGTACTAGTTAAGCAACTGGCTGGGTACATGTAAATCCTTCTGAAACAGTTTATAGTTATAGTTATAATTCTAAAGTCTTGTCTCTCATGTGTACATGGAAACAATAATCCATATCACCCCTAAAGATAGGGCCTGAGCATTCTTGAAAATAAATCCTACTGTGAAGCTCAGCCTGAGGTTTCCATAAAGTAGTGATGGCTATCTTACCAGGTTATTATTTTTTTTAATAATACAGTATGGAACATCTGCAATCCTTATTTATCTAAGACTCCTAGTTGTAAAGGTGTTGCTGCATTAACAGCCATGTCACATATATTCTATGTGATTAAAGAGCTAAATGACCATCCAGAGTGATCCAGGGGAACATTTGTTTTATATCTGGGAGAGATGCTAAAGATGCTGACTTTCAAATGTCTGGTATACCAAGACATCTAGAACATTAAGGGAATGGTAAAGAGTACTTGTATTGGAGTTCCTTGGTGGTGGCAGTGGGTTAATGATCCAATGTTGTCACTGGAGCAACCCAGGTTGCTGCTGTGGCTTGGGTTCAAGCCTTGGTCTGGGAACTTCCACATGCCATGGGTGTGGCCAAAAAAAAAAATAAATTAAAACTAAAAAATAATTGAGTACTTCTATTTGTTTTCATTTGGTTGAATTTAAGAAAACCAGTTATTTGGGAACATAGACTGGACTGATCCTCAGAGAGCAGTAGCTCTGGGGCATTCAGAATGTTTCAGTAGTGTAATGAATCCTTTATTTCAATGTGCAACCTGATGAGGACCCCCACTATTTGAAATGGGCACCAGATAAATCCAATTTTACAAGTTCAAAGTAGAATTTTTATACATTATTAGGTTCCATCAATGTGGCAAAAATATTTTTTGAAAATGAAACCTGAGTCATACCCTCTGGGATATTTTTGTGGGATATAGCAATTCCTTAAATCAGTTTAAAAAACTCTACTGTAGATTTATCATCTCATTTTGAAAATGAGGAAGATGAAACCTAGAGGTTGAAATATTGTTGCTCAGGAATACATAATGGCAAACCAAAACTCAAACCCATGTACGATGAATTGTCTTAAGGAAAGAATGGGTCTTTTTTATTTGTTTTTTTGTTTGTTTTTTAAAGTTACAGTAATTTATTTTTTATTATTATTTCCCCAACACAATTTTTTTCCACTGTATAGCATGGGAACCCAGTTACACATACATGTATACATAACTGTTCTCACATTATCATGCTTCATCATAAGTATCTAGACATAGTTCTCAGTGCTACATAGCAGGGTATCATTGTTAATCCATTCCAAAAGCAATAGTTTGCATCCATTAATCCCAAGCTCCCAATCCCCCCCTCCTCCTTGGCAACCACAAGTCTGTTCTCCAAGTCCATGATATTCTTTTCTGTGGAAAGTTTCATTTGTGCCGTATATTAGATTCCAGATATAAGTGATATCATATGGTATTTTTCTTTCTCTTTCTGTCTTACTTCACTCCAGTATGAGATTCTCTAGTTCCATCCATGTTGCTGCAAATGGCATTATTTTGTTCTTTTTTATGGCTGAGTTGTGTATTTACACCACATCTTCCTAATCCAATCATCTGTCAATGGACATTTGGGTTGTTTCCATATCTTGGCTCTTGTGCATACAGCTGTAATGAACATGCAGGTGCATGTGTCTTTTTTAAGGAATGTTTTGTCTAGATATATGACCAAGAGTGGAATTGCTGGGTCATGTGGTAGGTATATGTATAGATTTCTAAGGTACCCCCATACTGTTCTCCATAGGGGTTGTACCAGCTTACATTCCCACCAACAGTGCAGGAGGGTTTCCTTTTCTCCACACTCTCTCCAGCACTTGTTATTTGTGGACTTATTAATGATGGCCATTCTGACTGGTGTGAGGTGGTACCTTGTAGGAGTTTTGATTTGCATTTCTCTTATAATCAGCGATGAGCATTTTTTCATGTGCTTGTTGGCCATCTGTACATCTTCCTTGGAAAAATGTCTATTCAGGTCTTTTGCCCATTTTTACGTTGAGTGGTTGGCTTTTTTTGCTGTTGAGGTGTATAACTTGTTTGTATATTTTAGAGATTAAGCCCTTGTCCGTTGCATCATTTGAAATGATTTCCTCCCATTCTGAAAGTTGTCTTTTTGTTTTCTTTTTGGTTTCCTTTGCTGTGCAAAAAGCTTGTCAGTTTGATGAAGTCCCATTGGTTTCTTTTTGCTCTTATTTCTGTTGCCTTGGGAGACTGACCTGAGAAAATATTTTTAAGGTTGATGTCAGAGAATGTCTTGCCCATATTCTCTTCTAGGAGTTTGATGGTATCTTTTCTTATGGTTAAGTCTTTAAGCCATTTTGAGTTTATTTTGGTGGATGGTGTGAGGATGTGTTCTAGTTTCATTGATTTGCATGCAGCTGTCCAGGTTTCCCAGGTATATGCAAATCAGCTGCAAGAAAGAATGGTTTGTTTGTATATATTGAGTACTCACCCTGTGTCAGGCACTTAACTCACTTTCACATTTGTACAAAGAATTAGTGTTATAATTCCATTTTAACAGAAGCTGAAATTTAGATGTTAAGTAATTGAGCACATTAATAGGGCAAAAGTGGTCAGAATTTCATTGAACTCTACTTGTCTTGACACCCTGCCCAGGCTCCCGTCATATCTATGATATTTAAATATATGATCTAGAGGGTCAGATTTAGGGTAGGGTGAATCTGAGAGTAGAAGTTCCTAGTCTCTATCTCTGGATCTTTCTTTATGTGTTATCAGTTAGGTAGATCCAGAGAGTACCGTTTAGCCCAGAATTTGATTTCCCTAAACACTGGAGCCCTCCCTCTGACTGTGCTGGAGTTACTGTCAAGCTGGAGAAGACATATTTTCCTAGCAAAAAAGAAAAACTGCAGATCTGGACAGAATTGGGTCAATTTTTACAATGCCATCATTGGCAGAAATGTGGAGAAAACATTTCTGAGCTCAAATAAATACGACTATTAAAAAGGAAAGTTTTGAAGTTTTCTTTTTGTGACAAAACCTTCTGAATATGTTTATTTTTATTTTTTTCTCAATGAATTTATTACATTTATAGTTGTACAGTGATCATCACAATCCAATTTTTAGGAAAACCTTCTAAATATGTTTAAATCCCTTAAATCATTCTTGCTCTTACTTAATATCCATCGTAAATCAAAATGTTCTCAATTTTATCAGAGCATTGACTACGTGTAGTAATTAGCATTTAAAATCATTATCTGGAAGCCCTCAGGGAAATTTCATAGGTGAGATGATCCAGCTCGAGCCTCCAGCTGATGTTAGGTCAGAAGCACCAAATCACCCTCTGTAATTGTACTCAATTGGTAATCTCATCTCAGCTGAGAGGCTCAAGTCAAATTAGGTCGAATTACCTTTTACTTCTTAGGAATACATTTCAGCTGTGCACAGGTCAAATAGCATGGCCTAACCCACGATTACCCAGGGACTGGCTTTTCTAGAAATACAGCACGGATCTGAGGTGTGGCAGTGAGAAAGGCTGCTCGTCCTGAGGGAATTGCCACTTGAATATGAATTATCTTAAAACAGCTTTTAAAGATGGCCTTGTGATTTGTATTTAAAATTGAGAATCCTATGTATAGAATGGATAAACAACAAGGTCCTACTGTATAGCAGAGGGAACCATATTCAGTAGCCTGTGATAAACCAGAATGGAAAAAATATGAAAAGGAATATACATATATATATATATGTATGTACAACTGAGTCACTTTTCTATATAGCAGAAATTAACACAACCTTGTAAATCAACTATACTTCAATAACATAATCACAATTTTTTTTCTTTTTTATGGCTGCACCTCTGCATATGTAAATTCCCAGGCTAGGGGTAAATCCGAGCTGCAGCTGAGACTTGCACCACAGACACAGCAACACTGGATCCAGCAAAACTGGATCCGATCCATATCTGAGACCTATGATGCAGCTTGTAGGAATAACAGAGCCTTAATTCACTGAGTGAGGCCAGGGATCGAACCCACATCCTCACAGAGACATAGTCGGGTCCTTAACCCATTGAACCACAATATAAACTCCCAGCAAATTTTTATATGTAGATCTTGGACAAGGAACTCTTTGTGCTTGGTAAAAAAAAAAAAAACACCCCCTGTGATTCTAATGCATGCATTTAGCAGGAAACTGTTTCAACCTGTTCTTATAGAGCACACGAGCCTGGGCTGACAGGTGGAACATTCATGCATTCTTTTTGTTTGTTTGTTTTTAGGACACAATATCCTTTTTTTTTTAATTACTCAAATGAATTTCTCACATCTGTAGTTGTATAATGATCATAACAATCTGATTTCACAGGATTTCCATCCCACAGCCCAGGCACATCCCCCCACCCCCCAAAACTGTCTCCTCCAGAGACCATAACATCCTACCCTTGGTCCCAGGAGTCTTCTGTGCTCATAAAACTATTGAGGGAAGAGGCCATAAGTATATCCTAAAATAAGGGGGTAGTATTGAGAAACAAACTTGTCATTTTTATCTTACTCTCAAATTTAAAGGAGAAATGATCTGATAATGCTGTAGTGAGTCCTCTACTATATGAATAGTTTTATTTTTATTGAAATATAATTGATGTGCAATATTAAGTTACTTTTAGATACACTATGTAATGATTTGATATTTGCATTCATTATGAAATGAATACCATAATGGGTCTAGTAAACACTTGTCCCCAAATTTACCAAAATGTTATTGACCTCATGCTGTATACTATATCCAAAAACTTACATAACTGAAGGTTTGCATATCTTAAACTCCTTCTCCTAATTTGTCCACCTCTCCATCATCCCCCTTTCAGTTCTGTAAAAGATGCCACTGATATTTTGATAAGGATTGCATAAATCCATAGATAGCTTTGGGGATACACAGTCATTTTAACAATATTAAATCTTCCATCTATGAAAAAGGTATAACTTCCCATCTGTGTCATACTCAGTTTCTTTCATCACATCTTACAGTTTTCAGAGTACAGGTCTTTACCTCCTTTTTAGATTTATTCCTAGGTTTTTTATTCTTTTGATGATATTGTAAATGGAATTAGTTTTCTTGATTTCTCTAATTGTGCATTTTTAGTATAAAGAAACACAACAGATTTCAGTATATTGCTTTTCTACCCTGCAACGTCACTGAACTCATGAATGAGTTTGAACAGGTTTTTCGCGGCATCTTTAGATTTTTCTATACATAGTGTCATGCCATCTGCCAATTGACAGTATTACCTTTTTCCTTTCCAATTTTGAGTCTTCTGTTTCTTTTTCCTCATCTGGTTGCTGTGGCTAGGATTTCCAATACTATGCTGAATCAAAGTGGCAAGAGTGGGCATCTTTGCCTTATTCCTGATCTTAGAGGATATGCTTTCAGGTTTTCACCATTGAAGATGGTGTTAGCTGTGGGCTTGTCATACGTGACCTTTATTATGTTGAGGAATGTTCCCTCTATACCCACTTTGTTGAGAATTTTCATTATAAATTATCAAAAAGCCTTTTGTGCATCTATTAAGATAATCATGATTTTTATTCTTCAGTTTGTTAATGTGGTTATCACTTGGATTGATTGGCAAATATTGAACGACCCTTGCATCCTCGGGATAAATCCCACTTGATCATGGTATGGTCTTTTTAATGCATTTGGTTTGCTAATGTTTTTTTGAGGATCTTTGCTTCTATGTTTATGAGTAATGTTGGCTTGTATTTTCTTTTTTGAGGTGTCTTTGTTTTGGTATCAGGGTGTGGTGGCCTCATGGAATGAGTTTGGAAGTGTTCCTTCCTCTGCAAATTTTTGGAATAGTTTTAGAAGGAAACTATGTGAATTCTTCTCTAAATGTTTGGTAGAATTCACCTATGAAGCTGTCTGCCCTTGGTCTTTTGTTTGGTAGGTATTATTATTATTATTATTTTTGTTATTATTATTATTATTAATGATTCAATTTCATTAGTATTTATTGGTCTATTCATATTTTCTACTTCTTCCTGGTTCAGTCTTAGGAAATTGCACACATCTAGGAATTTGTCCATTTCTTTGAGGTTGTCCATCTTATTGGCCAATGGTCGTTTGTAGTAACCTTGTATGATACTTTGTATTCATGTGGTGTTGGTTGCAACGTCTCCTCTTTCATTTCGGATTTCATTGACTTGGGCCCTCTCTCATTTTTTCTTGATGAGTTTGGCGAAAGGTTCATCAAGTTTGTTTATCTTTGCAAACGGCCAGCTTAGTTTCATTGATCTTTTCTATTTTTGTAGTCTCTATTTCATTTATTTTTGCTCTGATTCTTATGAGTTCTTTCTTTTCGCTAACTTTGGGTTTTGTTTTTCTTTTTCTGGCTCCTTTAGGTGTAAGGTTAGGTTATTTGAGCTTTTTCTTGTTTCCTGAGGTAGGCTTGTAATCACTATAAACTTCCCTCTTAGAACCGCTTTTGTTGTATCCCATGGGTTTTAGATCACTGTGTTTTCATGTTCATTTGTCTCCAGGTATTTTTTCTTTTTTTAAATTTCTTCTTTGATTTCTTCAGTGACCCATTGCTTGTTTAGTAGCATAATGTTTAGCCTCCATGTGTTTGTCTTTTCTGCATTTTTTTTCTTGTTGTTTATTTCTAGTTTCATGGTGTTGTGGTCAGAAAGGTGCTTGATATGACTTTAATTTTCCTTTATGTAATAGGAAATAGAAAAGTCAGAAGTATTTTAGTATCACTTAAGCTTGAGATTCCTTGGCCAAAAGATCAAGTGGAAAAAATTCATTAATTCCAATTTTCTGATTGTTGCTTAGGGCAAATAATATTAGGGAAAAGAAGTTATTACAAAAACTCTACCCCTCCACA
Organism: Phacochoerus africanus; assembly: GCF_016906955.1. Classification (NCBI taxonomy): domain Eukaryota; kingdom Metazoa; phylum Chordata; class Mammalia; order Artiodactyla; family Suidae; genus Phacochoerus; species Phacochoerus africanus. Next base: position 44,956,255 of record NC_062549.1, on the reverse strand, counting down.
CACATAAACACATATTATACATATAACAATGTTAAGATCTGAAAATATCTCATGATATTATGCATTTTCCGGCAGTATTACATACTTTTCTTTCAATACCCAACCAACTCGTGTGACAATTTTCACAAAATAACTTGCATTGCCCAAGGTATAAATTGGATCATAGTTCTATTTCGCTTAGGTTACTTTTTTTTCCCTTTAATACTATTTATTGTATTTTAAGCAATACAAGCCCATTTGCTAATAACTCTACTAAACTTTCTTCCTTGAAAACACTTCTTGAAAACCCCTAGAACAGGGACAATTCTAAATTGCAGTCAAATGCTCTATAATTAACACAATCATGAATTCCCTTCAAAGAGTTTTCTGAATACATCATATGCCATCTTACAGGCAGCAGAAAACCAGCCTAATGGGAACAATGATGAGTCACACAGTTAAATTATGCTTTAAATTATGATTTTTTGAAACTAGTTCACCTCACCACGAAATCATGTTTTTAGATGTAGAATAAAGTTCATACTAAGCAATTCTTTAGCTACTCCAAAAATACAGTAGGATGTTGAAAGATTTCTGGCTTTGTTTTTTTTTTCCCCACTCTCTTTTTATTTTATTTTTTAAAATTATTTTTATTTTTTCCATTATAGTTGTTTTACAGTGTTCTGTCAATTTTATACTGTACAGCAAAGTGATCCAGTCACAATATTTCTCTTAGTTTTACATTAACTCCCAATCCCCTACAGGAACAAAATCTAAGCTCTTTAAATACATGTGTCATTTCATAATCAGTTCATCCTGCCCTCAAATTTTTGAGATCCTGAACACACCTTTCTGGCTCATGCCCAAGTGTTTTACAGATGTTTCATTTGCATGAAATATTTCCTCCCCTGTCTCCTCAGCCAACCCCATTCATAGTCCTTTGGCATATCCTGTCAATGTGAACACTTATTCCTACCTGGTACCTCTGCAAATTTTTACACCTACACTTTATTGGGACTTGTTCTTCAAGTATTTGTCTTTTGCGCTAACTAGCCTGGCAACATCTTGAGAACAGTAATTGTGTTATATTTATCTTTGTATTTTCATCACCTAGCTCAGCCCTTGGTATATAGAAGGTGTCAGTGAATGTCTGTTGAATGTGTGAATGAGTGAATAAGCATGTTAACATATGAACAGAGTTTCTCATCACGAAGTGGAATCTAAGTTCTGGTTGACCCTGTTTCCTACACTATGACTCATTCTTGAATAGGACAGTTTGCTATTATTAAGCTCAGTTGTATAAGCACTGGGCTGTTATGGTGGGTGTTACTCTCTTTGCTACCTCACATGCAGAGAAGTGCTCCTAGGCCCAGCTGCACTGGGTGCTTCTTCTCAAGCAGCTGCTTTTAAAGATAAGAACTCTATGGTAGTTCTCATCATGGCTCAGCAGTAATGAACCCAACTATATCCATGAGGGCACGGTTCAATCCCTGGCCTTGCTCGGGGGGTTAATGATCCAGTATTGCCATGAGCTATAGTGTAGCTCACAGATGTGGCTTGGATCCCGCGTTGCTGTGGCTGTGGTGTAGGCCGGCAGCTACAGCTCTGATTGTACCCCAGCCTGGGAACTTCCATATGACACCAGTGCGGCCCTAAAAAAGACAAAAAAGAAAAAAAAGAACTTTGTCTCCCCATTAATCCTGGTATGGTGGCTAGACAGTAGAAATGCCATGAAATGCTTGTAAAGCATTTCACCCTGGCCAATACCCATTATAAGTTCTTAATAAACATTAGCTGCTATTATTATTTGTGTGTTTAAAGACTTCTTTAGGTGAAAGATATTATTAGATTTTATTGTTGACTAATTGATATTGCTTTCAATTTAAATTACAAATATTTCATTTCTGTTGCTTTAGGATCCTATTCTATATATGACTTTTATCTCTTTGAAGAGCCTGATTCTAAAAAGTAAAAATGAGAAAATAAAAACAAAGAAAAATATGAAATATGAAGTAGAAGACAAAACTGATGAGTTTATGCACTTGTTTTACCTTAATTTATAGTTTAATTATTCCTCATAAAATTGGATTTGTTTTGCTTTTAATGTCTTCCTATATATATATTTGTATGTAGCATTTCCATTACATCAACGTTGAGGTTTGGTTAACTGCCCTCAACCTCCCATTGAAGACAAGGAGTCTAATTTCTGAGGAGGTTCATTTGAGTTAGAAATGGACATCTCTTCATCTGTTTCTTGTGGTCTCCCTTTTTTATAGAAAATATGATAAACATTTAACTTCTTCTTTTGGCCACGGAGGAAATAATTCTGGCCTCATACACAGAACAGAAAAATAATCGGAGATTTTCCTCTGTTTTTATTTATACTCTTTGTGGTTTCTCTTCATTTTTGTGTGGTTGATTGTAGATCTAGACCTAAGTTGGATCTCTATTCATGATAACCCAAGTTTGTATTTAAGAAAATCAGCATTTATAAAAAGCAGGGAAGCAAATTGTACTTGTTGGGTATCTTCTGTTTGATTTTTGCTTGACTTTGCATATACAGAAAGTATACAATGTATATTTCTGCAAAGTATACATTGCAGAAAGTGGTTATTTGCCTAAAAGTACACATGTTGGAGTCAGCCAATATCCAATAATATTCTTTAAACTAAAATTAAATATGATTAACATGAATATTAGACTGGAAGTTTACTTTTGAGGAGAGAAGTTTTATAGATAATGAAATGGAGGTTATTTGTGGTTCAAGTGGAAATATTTAGGACTTTATAGATAGATTATAGATAGTTAACGTTGTGATGTGCTATGTTACTTTCAGGACGTAATATAATTTCTCTGATCCTCCATTCAAGGATTTGGAAAAAAGGAACATTATTCATAGAGTTGTTTGAGCATTATGGAATTTTAACATAATGGGTACTTAATTAGTAATTGCTTATTTCTCATTCTTGAACCCTCTCATCTGAAATTTTGTTTTCTTCCAAAAATAACTACATATGTGCTTATATCTGTCATATGAGGTTGCAGGTATGAAAGGGCCTGATGAGAAGCACCAAAAATGAAATGATTTGGTGAAATTTTATGAGCATACTTATGTGACATGTATTAAAAATGAGCCAGAATATAGATGAGAAACTTTCATGAAAGGCAAGATGCACTGGAATGCACTATAATAGTGTGAATTAATGACTCTATCTCATTACAAGCTAATGTGACAGTAATACCATACAGCGCACACAGTTACTGCATTGGAAACTTATTACTTTCAGTGGAAATAACAGAAGACATGTGGGCCACCGATACATCCTGTGAAAAATTTAAGGGGATTTCCTGTAATTAACATGAGCCACCAATACACAAAGTAAGTCACACAATTACATATTTCCAGTCTTTAGCAGGTACTAGGGATTTTCCTTTGATTCACTTCACTTTGAGACCTGCTCCCTGCCATGCTTTGGTTTTGAATTCCATTCTAAATTCTATACTTTAGTACTTGTAGGAGTCATAAACTTATCATTTGATGCTCTGGGAGTTTGTGGGTGGATAAAAGTACTTATGCAGGTTGTAACAATGCTTTAGCAACTACAGTAAGGAGAAAGCTGTATTTTGATGCTTGATACAGAAGCAACAAGCATAACGATATGACTAATGGAATTCAGCAGCATATACTAATCTCCAAGGCCACAGTTGTCTCTTTGAAAAATTGAAGCAAAAAAGGAGGCAAGAAAATAAAATGGAGAAAAGAAAATTTCTTCAATAAGTGGTTCTGGGTAAACTGGACAGCTACATGAAAATGAACGAAATTAAAACTCTCTCCAACACCATACACACAAAAACACTCAAAATAGATTTGTCTTAACTATAAGATGGGGAATTATAAAACTCTTCAAGGCAAACCTAGGCTTAACACTCTCTGACATAAACTGCAGCAATATCTTCTCAGATCCACCTCCTAGAGTAATGAATATAAAAATAAACTAAACAAAATGACCTAATTAAACTTAAAAGCTTTTGCATGCAAAGGAAACCATAAACAAAATGAAAAGACAACATAAGGAATGGGAGAAAATCTTTGCAAATGAATCCACTGACAAGGGATTAATCTCCAAAATATACAAACAAGTCATTCAGCTCAATATCAAAAACCAAACTACCCAAACAAGCAATGGGTAGATGATTTAAATAGACATTTCTCCAAAGAAGACATATAGATGCCCCCCCCACAAAACCCCATACATGAAATTATGCTCAATGCTGCTAGTTATTAGAGAAATGCAAATCAAACTATAATGTGGCACCAACTTATACCAGTCAGAATGTCCAATATCAAAAGTTCTACAAACAATAAATACTAGAGAGGGTATGGAGAAAAGGCAGGCTTCTTACACTGTTGGTAGGAATGTAAATTGGTACAACCATTATGGAAAACAGTATGGAGGTTCCTCAAAAAACTAAAACCTCCATATGATCCACCAATCCCACTCCTGGGCATCTATCTGAAGAAAACTATAATTTTAAAAGATACATGCACCACAATATTCAATATTCAATATTCATTGAAACAATATTTCCAATAGCCAAAACATGGAAACAACCTAAATGTCCATTAGCATAGGAATGGATAAGGAAGATGCGATATATATATACAAAGGAATATAACTCAGCCATGAAAAAGAATTAAATAATGCCATTCGCAGCAACATGGATGGACCTAGAGATAATCATAAATGAATTAGACAGTGAAAGACAAACAATATGACACCACTTACATGTGGAATCTTAAAAAAAGACACAAATGCACTTTTTAGCAGAACAGAAACAGACTCACCGACTTTGCAAATTTATGGTTACCAAAGTGGACGGGTAGTAGCAGGTAAGATGAACTGGGGGTTTGGAATTGGCATATGCATATTGTGGTAAATGAAATGGTTGGCTAATGGGGACCTCCTATACAGCACAGGGGATTCTATCTAATACTCTTTGATAATAGGAAAAGAATCTGAAAAAGAATGGATGTGTGTGTGTGTGTGTGTGTGTGTGTATATATATATATATATACATATATATATATGTTACTGAATCATTATTGTATGGCAGACATTATCACAACACTGTAAGTCAACTATACTACAACAAAACTTTAATAGAAAATAAGAGAAAGTAGGTATATACATCAATAAAACATCAAGTATCACAATTGTTGGCAAAAAATTTAAGTATTCAGTTACAGATCTAATGAAGGAAAAACCTCAAGGAACTAAAAAGAGCCTAAAAATTGCTAGCCTTTTTCAAGAACAAAACATAAAATGTTTTAAGTACTCATACACAGAAAAATCAGAGTTACTAATTAAACACTGAAAACTAAGCTATTCTTCCTTTTCTCTAAACCACTATTTAAGGTTGTCTTCATCCATAGAGCTCTGAGCAGAGAGGGTTTGATACAAGAATTCTGTCCCCAGTCGTTCCTATAATAAGGCAGCAAAAAGACATTGTCATACATGCAAGGACTCAGAAAGTCTACCACCCACACTCCTCTCCTGGAACAGTTAGAAGATATTTTCCAGCTGACTAACTGAAGAAAAAATAAAATAATTTAAAAATATAAAATTTATTATGTGAGATTAAAATTGAACAGTGAAACTAAATAAATATAGTTAAGTCTAAATCATTATTTCTAATATAGTATTAGGGTTTAATGCAAGTATCAGACATTATAATATAGATAACAATAGATTGCATAAAATCAATTTTATAATTATGATCTGTGTCTAAATCTAATTCTACAAATAAAAAATGAAGAATTAACGGTTGTAAAAAAGTGACAGGGATAAAATTTCTCATCTCACATACCTAATTTATTATGATTATAAAAATGGCTTAAAAATTTTTTAAATACAAAGGTATTCACTATAAACTAAAAATAGAAAAAAATTCTCATCTAGTAAAATTAACGTCAGAAATTGAGAAAAATATGTAAAGAAAATATACTTTCAAAATATTAATGATGCCAAAATGCATGGGTTAAAAAAAGTAGTTCAGTCCAACTTTGTCTATAAGGATTATGAAAATTGCCACATTGCCCTAACAATTAAAGAGCTGGACAGACTGAAAAATAAACTTTTTCAATTCATAAGAGAGAAAGACACAGGGCTGAATGTTCCGAAATCGGGGAGACTGAGAGGAAAATGCACAGAGCTGTAGCTTCCCAGAGCAGAGACGCAGTAGAAGCTTCCCTGTAAACTAGTGGGGGTTAGAAAAACTGAACTGAAATTGACAAATTGCTAGAGGCTCAGTGTGTACATTACTAGTTAAAAACTCTAGGGGACATAGTCATAGTGAAGCCCTTACAATATTGTGAGATTTAGGTCCAAGAGCTTGACCAGGTTTCCATATTAAATAACAGAAAATCTCTTTGGGCTTCTGGTTGGGGGAGGGGTAAAGGAACCAGTTGGAGTATACCAGAGAACAGTGTTGTTCTTAACAATACCTGTCCTACTGGGCAATTAATCAGAGTATAAACTGCCTAGGTACAGTAAACACTTGAATAATACAGGTTGGAATTGCATGGGTCCACTTATAATGCAGATTGTTTCAATAAATACATTATAATTACTTTTGGATATATGTAGCAATCTGAAGAAACCTTCAAATGAACCTTCTATATAAAGAAGAGGAGTTCCCATCATGTTGACTCAGCAGTAATGAACCTGATTAGTACCCATGAGGGCACAGGTTCAATCCCTGGCCTCCCTCAATGGGTTAAGGATCTGGCATTGCCATGAGCTGTGGTGTAGTTTACAGATACAGCTCAGATATGGCGTTGCTGTGGCTATGGTGTAGGCTGGCAGCTGCAGTTCTAATTTGACCCCTAGCCTGGGAACTTCCATATGACTTGGATGCAGCTCTACAAAGACAAGACAAAAAAAAAAAAAAAAAGAAAAAAGAAAAGAAAGAAACAGGTATGTCATGAATGCATAAAATATATGTAGATACACATACAACATACAAATATGTGTTGTTTGTGTTATCAGTAAGGCTTCTGGTCAACAGTTGGTTACTAGCAAAGTTCTGGGGAGTCAAAATTATGTGTGAATTTTTACCTGTGCAGGGGTTCATCACTCTAACCCCCATAATATTCAAGGGCCAAATGTATTCATTTTGTATTCTCAAAGCCTAATTGACCAAGGGAAAGTAAATACCCAACTCCAACCCATTTTAGCCATCCTGTCCCACCTAAAGGTAGAGAAAAATACCTGAGAAACACTGGTGAAGTTCACAGTCCAGAAACATAGGCTCACTCAAAGACTGAGACAAAATTATAGGACAACATGATACTACTCCCATTTCACCAACATGTTACTAAAAGTCATTTATAAAAGTTCTTTTTTACCGGTACATCATGTCCAGCTATCAAGAAAGAAATTACAAAGATTACTGGCCAAGAAGGCAGAGTAGGAAGACCCTGAACTCACCTCCTTCTACAGTCACACCATAATTACAACTATTTACGTAGCAGCTATCAATGTAAATGATCTGAATTCTAGGAGAAAATATTTTCCATAACAAAATATGTAATGAAGGAACAACAAGACAGGTAGGGGGAACAGAAACAAGGTATAGTCAACACCTATATACTTACAGCCCTGGGCTGGCAACCCATAAAGAGGAGAATAATCACAATTTCAGAATTTCTACCCAAGTAGTAAGGGATCAAGTCTCCATATAAGGCTCCCCAGACCAGGGGTCCTGCACCAGGAGGATGAGGGCCAGAATATGTGGCTTGTTTATGGGAGAGCTGAGGACTATAGGAAACGGAAACTCCCTTCTTAAAGGGAACCTACAATATCTCACATGATACAAGTCCTAGCATAAAGGTAGTAATTTGAAAGGAGCCTGGGATATACCCACTTACTAGTCTTGGAGAAGCTCTAGGAGAGGCAGGAGTCCACTGGGGCTCCCCCTGGAGACATAAACATTGGTAGTGGTCATTTATTGGTGCTTGTTATATGAAGTGGACACTGGTGTTGGCAAGCCCCATTTTTTTAGTAGTCCTCCCTCTAGCCTATTAAGGCTAGGAGCCAGCTCCACCTACCAACCAAGTCTAAGCATCCAGTTTCATGGGAACCCAGCCCCACTACCAGTGGGCTGGACCAGCTCCAGGCTCCCACAGGGTCCTCAACATGCTGCCCCAGAACCTGGCTCTAGCCATGAGCACATTATGGAAACAGGAGTCTATACAGGCAGCTATTCTGGGACCTGTGCCCCCCAAGAAACAAGACAGCCCAACCCTCAACACCCATGGGTCCAGAAATCCCTCAGCCCACAGCCAACCATGCTTGGACATGGCCCCACCCAGTGGGCCAACACCAGCCCTGGAATCCCTGGGCCCTATAGCCACAGCTATGCTAGGATATAGCTTGCCCAATGGCATCCAATAGCCTCCATATGAGGCAAGGCCTGTCATCCATCTGGGCTAGGAAAAGAGCTAAATAATACAGAAACTTAACATAAAAAAATAGCAATAGAAAGAATCAGCAGTAGATTAGATGATATTGAGGAATGGACAAGTGATCTGGGAGCCAGAATAGTAAAAATCTTCCAAGTTTAACAGAAAAAAGGAAAAAAAAAATAAAAACAAGGACAGGGAGTGGCCAAGATAGTGGAGTAGGAAAACCCTGAGCTCATTCCTCTGATGGGTACACAAAAATTATTAATATTCGCAGACCAATTATTGACGAGAAAAACATGAAGAGTGTTATCTTATTCTTTCATTTGGAACATTTTCCTCTGTCACTTCATTTTGTCTGATTTTGCTGTTTTTATTTCTATGCATTTGGTAGTTTGGTTACATTTCTCAGTCTTGGGAAAGTGACCACTTGTTAGAGATGTCTGATGCATCCAAGCAGCACTCTTCCTTCAAGTCACCAGAACTATATTCTCTAGGGGTGCCCCCTATGTAGGTTACATGTGTCCTTTTGTTGTGGTGACTACCCTACTGTGGGCTATCTTATAGGTATGTCTCATCTCTATTCTGACTGGTTGCCAGGCCCTGTCTTGTGAGTAGACTTCTAGGTGCCAGGGGATAGTGTTGAGTCATGAGATGGCCATCTGCAAAGCTCTGGGGGAAATTCCTGTTCTAGTTTTTACCCACTGTTGGACAGAGCCATATCCTAGGTAGCTGGACACACTGGAACCCACTGCTAAGTTAGGGACAAGCCCGGGCCACCATCAGGCTATGACTAAATAAAGGACCTTCAGCCCTGCAACCAGCCAGACAGATAATGATTATAAAGATGCTCAAAGACTCTGGAGAAGATGGAATGAATAGAGTGAGAAGTTAAATGTTTTTAGCAAAGATTTAAAAAAAATAAAGACGACCCAAACAGAGATGAAGAATACAATAACAAATTACAAAATACACTAAAAGGAATCAAACAGTAGATTATATAATACAGAGAAACAGATCTGCAAGATGGAAGACAAAGTATTAGACATCACTGAAGCTGAACAGAATAATGATAAAAAGATATGAGAACAATTTAAGAGACCAAATGTACTAACATTATAGAGGTCCTAGAAGGAGAAGATAGAGAGAGAGAGTGGAGGAATATTCAAAGACATAAAGGGTGAAAAAAACCTTCCCTGATATAGGAAAAAAAACAGACATCTAGGTATCAGAAGCACAGAAATTCCAAAACAAGGAGAACCTGAAGATCTTCACAACAAGACACACTATAATTAAATGTCAATTTTAATATAAATAAAATATTTAAAGTAGCAATGGAAGAGAACTAGTTATGTACATAGGAACGCCCATGAGGCTGTCAGATGACTTTTCAACAGAAACTCTGCAGGACAGAAAGGAAAGCCTTAAAATATTTAAAGTGATCAAGGGTTAAAACTTACAACCAAGAATACTCTACCCAGCAAGTCTTTCATTCAGCTTTGATAGTGAGACCAAAAGTTTCACAGACAAGCAAAACTAAAATAGTTCAGCACTACTATACCATCTTTAGGAGAAACATTAAGGACACTTTGCTATACAGCATAAATTGAAGGGACATTGTAAATCAACTGTATTTTAACAAAAATTTTAAAAAGGTACTTCTCTAAGTGAAAAAGAAAAGGCAGCAACTAGAAATGTAAAATTTGATAAAGAAATAATTTCATTGATAAAGGCAAATATATAATAAACTAGGAAATCAACAATGTATAAAACAAGTAGGAAGGTTAAAAGACAAAAGGAGTAAAATGATCTAAACACAACAAGTAGCTAAATGAAACACAAAGCAAAAATATGTAAAATATGATGTTAAAAAACACTAATGAAGAAGGAGGGGAGCAAAATGCAATGTTGTTAAAATATGTTAATTTTAGAAATCAGTAACTTGAAATAAGCATTTATGTAGGTCATTTGCTATATGTAAATAAACAACAAATGAAAAATGTGTAATAGATACACACACAAGAAGAGAAAGAAATCCAAACATAAAACTAAAGATAGTTATCAAATCAAAAGGGAAGAGAGTGAAAGAAGAAAAGAACAACAAAAAACCCTACAAAAACAATCCCAGTACAAGTAAAAGAAATGGCAATGGGTACATACTTATCAATAATTACTTTAAATATAATAGGACTAAATGCTCCAATCCAAAAGTAGAGAGTATCAGAATGGATACAAAAATAAGACCCATATATAACCTCCCTAGGAGACTCATTTCAGATCTAAAGACACACAATCTGAAAGTGATGTGAAGGATAAAGGTATTCCATAAAATGAAAATGAAAAGAAAGCCAGGGTAGCTATACTTATACCAGAAAAAGTAGACTTTACTAACAAAGACTGTAAAAAAGACAAAGAAGGATAATCAAGAGATTAATCTGAGAAGCGGATATAACAATTGTAAATACATATGCACCCAACATAGGAGAACATAAATACATAAAGCAAACATTAACAGACACATAAAGGGAGAAATTGACATTAAGTCAATAATAAGAGGGGATCTAAATGCCCACTTATATCAGTTGACATGTCATCAGGACAGAAGTTCAATGAGGAAACATTCAATGAGGAAACATTGATCTTAAACAACAGCTTAGACCAAATGGACTTAAGACATATATAACACATATGATATATATATATATATATATATATAAAACATACTTATTTTTAAGTACAATACACTTATTAAATAGTTACACACATATTATATTTATCTATATATAATATACCTATATGGATAATATTCCATCCCAAAGCAGTTGAATACACACTTGTTATGGTTCACAGGGAACATATTCCTGGATAGAACACATACCAGGTCAGAAAACATACCATAGTATAAGTTCCCATTGTGGCGCAGTGGTTAACCAAAACGACTAGGAACCATGAGGTATGGGTTCGATCCCTGGCCTTGCTCAGTGGGTTGATGATCCGGCATTGCCGTGAGCTGTGGTGTGGGTCGCAGACACGACTCGGATCCCGCGTTGCTAGGGCTCTGGAGTAGGCTGGTGGCTACAGCTCCAATTAGACCCTTAGCCTAGGACCCTCCATGTGCTGTGGGAGCACACTAGAAAAGGCAAAAAGACAAAAAGAAAGAAAGAAAGAAAGAAAGAAAGAAAGAAAGAAAGAAAGAAAGAAAGAAAGAAAGAAAGAAAGAAAGAAAGAAAGAAAACAAATAGAAAATTTAAGAAAATTAAAGTCATATCAAGCACCTTTCTGACCACAACACCATGAAACTAGAAATAAACAACAAGAAAAAAAAATGCAGAAAAGACAAACACATGGAGGCTAAACATTATGCTACTAATGGGTCACTGAAGAAATCAAAGAAGAAATTTAAAAAAAGAAAAAATACCTGGAGACAAATGAACATGAAAACACAGTGATCTAAAACCCATGGGATACAACAAAAGCGGTTCTAAGAGGGAAGTTTATAGTGATTACAAGCCTACCTCAGGAAACAAGAAAAAGCTCAAATAACCTAACCTTACACCTAAAGGAGCCAGAAAAAGAAAAACAAAACCCAAAGTTAGCGAAAAGAAAGAACTCATAAGAATCAGAGCAAAAATAAATGAAATAGAGACTACAAAAATAGAAAAGATCAATGAAACTAAGCTGGCCGTTTGCAAAGATAAACAAACTTGATGAACCTTTCGCCAAACTCATCAAGAAAAAATGAGAGAGGGCCCAAGTCAATGAAATCCGAAATGAAAGAGGAGACGTTGCAACCAACACCACATGAATACAAAGTATCATACAAGGTTACTACAAACGACCATTGGCCAATAAGATGGACAACCTCAAAGAAATGGACAAATTCCTAGATGTGTGCAATTTCCTAAGACTGAACCAGGAAGAAGTAGAAAATATGAATAGACCAATAAATACTAATGAAATTGAATCATTAATAATAATAATAATAACAAAAATAATAATAATAATAATACCTACCAAACAAAAGACCAAGGGCAGACAGCTTCATAGGTGAATTCTACCAAACATTTAGAGAAGAATTCACATAGTTTCCTTCTAAAACTATTCCAAAAATTTGCAGAGGAAGGAACACTTCCAAACTCATTCCATGAGGCCACCACACCCTGATACCAAAACAAAGACACCTCAAAAAAGAAAATACAAGCCAACATTACTCATAAACATAGAAGCAAAGATCCTCAAAAAAACATTAGCAAACCAAATGCATTAAAAAGACCATACCATGATCAAGTGGGATTTATCCCGAGGATGCAAGGGTCGTTCAATATTTGCCAATCAATCCAAGTGATAACCACATTAACAAACTGAAGAATAAAAATCATGATTATCTTAATAGATGCACAAAAGGCTTTTTGATAATTTATAATGAAAATTCTCAACAAAGTGGGTATAGAGGGAACATTCCTCAACATAATAAAGGTCACGTATGACAAGCCCACAGCTAACACCATCTTCAATGGTGAAAACCTGAAAGCATATCCTCTAAGATCAGGAATAAGGCAAAGATGCCCACTCTTGCCACTTTGATTCAGCATAGTATTGGAAATCCTAGCCACAGCAACCAGATGAGGAAAAAGAAACAGAAGACTCAAAATTGGAAAGGAAAAAGGTAATACTGTCAATTGGCAGATGGCATGACACTATGTATAGAAAAATCTAAAGATGCCGCGAAAAACCTGTTCAAACTCATTCATGAGTTCAGTGACGTTGCAGGATAGAAATCTGATTCCAAAATCAGAAGAAGAGAAAACTATAGGCCAATATCTTTGATGAATTAAGATGCAAAAATTCTCAGCAAAATTTTAGCCAACCTAAACCAATAACATATAAGAAAAAACTGTACCACGACCAGGTGGGATTAATCCTAGGTTCACAATGATGGTTCAACACACACAAATCAATCAATGTCATACACCACATTGAAAAAAGAAAAGTCAGAAAGAGCATGATCATCTCAATAGATGCAGAAAAAGCATTTGACAAAGTCCAACATCCATTCATGATCAAAACTCTTACCAAAGTGGGTATAGACGGAACATACCTTAACATAATAGAAGCCATTTATGACAAACCCGCAGCAAATGTAAATCTCAATGTAGAAAAGCTGAAAGCCTTACCACTAAAATCTGGAACAAGACAATAATGCCCACTCTCACCACTCTTATTCAACACAGTACTGGAAGTCCTAGCCACAGCAATCAGACACACAAAAGAAATAAAAGGCATCCAAATAGGAAGAGAAGGGGTCAAACTGTCACTGGTATGCAGATGATATGAGACTATATATAGAAAACTCTAAAGACTCAACCCAAAAACTACTTGAACTGATCAACAAATTCAGCAAAGTAGCAGGATACAAGATGAACATTCAGAAATCAGTCACATTTCTGTATATTCAAAACAAAATTTTAGAAAAGAAATACAAAAATATAATACTTTTTAAAATTGCACCACAGAAAAATCAAATACCTGGGAATACACCTGACCAAGGAGGTAAAGGACTTATATACCGAGAACTATAAAATATTAATCAAGGAAATTAAAGAAGATGTAAAGCAATGGAAAGATATTCCATGCTCCTGGTTTGGAAAAATTAATATTATAAAAATGGACATACTACACAAAGCAATCTGGAGAGTCAATGCAATCCCTATCAAATTACCCATGACATTTTTCACAGAACTATAACAAACAATCCAAAAATGTATATGGAACCACAAAAGACCCAGAATTGCCAAAGCAATTCTGAGGAACAACAACCCAGCAGGAGGCATAACTCTCCCAGACTTCACAACAATAAACTCAAAATGGCTTAAAGAATTAACCACAAGACAAGACAGCATCAAACTGGAAGAGAACATAGGCAAAACACTCTCTCACATCAATCTTACAAATATTTCTTCAGGTCAGTCTCCAAAAGCATCAGAAATAAAAACAAAAATAAACCAATGGGACCTAATCAAACTGACAAGCTTTTGCACAACAAAGGAAACCAAAAAGAAAACAAAAAGACAACTTACAGAATGGTAGAAAATAGTTTCAAATGATGCAACTGACAAGGACTTAATCTCTAGAATATACGAGCAACTGATACAACTCAACAGCAATATGGCAACAACCCAATTGAAAAATGGGCAAAAGACCTGAATAGAGATTTCTCTATGGAAGACGTACATATGGCCAACAAGCACATGAAAAATGCTCAACATCAGTGATTGTTAGAGAAATGCAAATCAAAACTACCATGAGATATCACCTCACACCAGTCAGAATGGTCATCATTATTAAGTCCACAAATAACAAATGCTGGAGGTGGTGTGGAGAAAAGGGAATCCTCCTGCAATGTTGGTGGGAATGTAAGCTGGTACTATGGAGAACAGCATGGAGGTACATTAGAAATCCATAAGTAGAACTATCATATGAGCCAGAAATCCCACTCTTGTGCATATATCTGGAAAAAACATTCCTTAAAAAAGACTCATGGGAGTTCCCGTCGTGGCACAGTGGTTAACGAATCCGACTAGGAATCATGAGGTTGCGGGTTCGGTCCCTGCCCTTGCTCAGTGGGTTAATGATCCGGCATTGCCGTGAGCTGTGGTGTAGGTTGCAGACGCGGCTCGGATCCTGCGTTGCTGTGGCTCTGGCATAGGCTGGTGGCCACGGCTCCGATTCGACCCCTAGCCTGGGAACCTCCATATGCCGCAGGAGTGGCCCAAGAAATAGCAAAAAAGACAAAAAAAAAAAAAGACGCATGTACCTGCATGTTCATTGCAGCTCTACTCACAAGAGCCAAGACATGGAAACAACCCAAATGCCCATCGAAAGACAATTGGATTAGGAAGAAGTGGTATATATACACAATGGAATACTACTCAGCCATAAAAAGGAAAGAAATAATGCCATTTTTAGCAACATGGATAGAACTAGAGTCTCTCACAGTGAGTGAAGTAAGTCAGAAAGAGAAAAAAAATACGACATGATATCACTTATATCTGGAATCTAATAAAAGGCACAAATGAACATTTCCACAGAAAAGAAAATCAGAGACTTGGAGAATAGGCTTGTGGTTGCCAAGGGGGAGGGGGAGGGAGTAGGGTGTATTGGGAGCTTGAGGTTAATAGATGCAAACTATTGCCTTTGGAATGGATTAGCAATGAGATCCTGCTGTGTAGCACTGGGAACTATGTCTAGTCACTTATGATGGAGCATGATAATGTGACAAAAAAGAATGTATACATATATGTGTAACTGGGTCACTATGCTGTATAGTAGAAAAAAATGCATTAGGGAAATAACAATTAAAAAGTATAAAAATAAATAAATCAACAGAAATCTGTTGTGTTTCTTCATACTAACAATACACAATCATAAAGAGAATCAAGAAAACAATTCCATTTGCAATATCATCAAAAGAATTAAATACCTAGGAATAAATCTAAAAAGGATGTAAAAGATCTGTACTCTGAAAACTGTAAGAAGTAATGAAAGAAACTGAGTTGACACAAACAGATGGAAAGTTCTACTGTGTTCATGTATGGAAGTTTTAATATTGTAAAAACGACTGTATATCCCCTAAACTATCTAAAGATTTATGCAATCCTTATCAAAATACCAGTGGAAATCTTCATAGAAGTAGAAAAAATAATGTAAACTTTCTATGAAAACACAAAAGACCCCAAATAGTGAAAAAACTTTGAGAAAGAAGAACAAAGAAGTATAACACTTCCTTATTTCAAACTTTGAAGAAAGGTAGAGTAGTCAAAACATTTTTGTACTGGCAGAAAAAACCCAAACAACAACAAAAACAACAACAAAAAATACAGTTACACAGATCAATGTAATAGAACAGAGAGCCCAGAAATGAGCCCATCCTTATATAAGCAATTAATCTATGATGAAGGAGATAACAATATGCATTGGGTAAAAAGCAGCCTCCTCAATATATGGTATTAGGAAAACTGGGCACATATATGCCAAAGGACAAAACTGTACTTCTTTCTCACACCAAGGACAGAAATACATTTAAAATGGATCAAAATTTTAATATAAGTCCTCAAACCATAAGAGAAAACATATGAGAATAATATTTGAGTTTGGTCTTACAAGTCTTTTTTTTTTTTTGGACATATCCTCAGGCAAGAGAAACAAATGCAAAAATATTGCAATTATCAAACTATTAATTTAATTAAAGAAATTTTTTGTCTCGTTTGGGTTATACCCATGGCATACTGAAGTTCCCTGGCTAGGGATTGAATTGAGCTATAGCTGCGAGTCTATGCCACAGCCTCAGCAATGCGGTGTCCAAGCCACATCTGTGACCTACACCCCAGCTCATGACAATGCCAGATCCCTTAACACACCAGGAATCAAACCCACATTCTCATGGATTCTAGTCAGGTTTGTTACTCCTGAGCCACAGTGGGATTTCATCAAACCATTAATTTATTATAACTATCATAGATGCTAAGGGGGGGGTAATCAATAAAAGATAATATACAAGACATATGGACAAAGAAAACAGAGAAATAGAGATCCTAATTAAGAATGGAAAAGAAAAGCTAGAGATAAAACTATAATAAAATGAAGAACATTTCAATAGGTTTGTTAGTAGACTGGACATCTCTGACCTAGAGGATACATCAGTAAAATCATTAAAAACAGAAAAATAAAGAGAACAAAGACTGAAAGTTGGAACCAAATATCCAAGGAATGTGGGGCAAGTATAAAAGATATATGTATGATGGAAATACTAGAAAACAAGAGAGAAAGGAACAGAAGACATATTTTAAACCATAATGACTGAGGCTGTCTTCTAAATTGATGTCAGATACCAAACCACAGATCCAGGAAGCTAAGAAAACACCAACCAGGATAATTGCTGAAAATCTACTCTTCATTATATCCTTTACAAAATATGAAAATCAAACATAAAGAAAAATTCTAAAATAATCTGGAGGGAGAAAAATACTTTACCCATAGAGAAACAAAAATGAGAATTACATCTGATTTCTTGGATGTATGAAATATTTAACATTTGAGATAAAAAGAAACCCTACCATCCTAAAATTCTCTGAAAATTTCCTTCAAAAGTGAAGTAGAATTAAAGACCTTCTCAGATAAACAAAAATTGAGAAAATTGTTACCAGTAGATATGTCTTGCAAGAAATGTTAAAGTTCTTTAGAGAGAAGGAAAATAATAAACTCAATTTTACATTAGAAAAGGAAAGCATCAATGAAGAAATAAGTGAAATAATTTATTTTACTTTTTTTCTTTTTATGGCTGCACCTGAGGCATATGGAAGTTCTCAAGCTAGGGATTGAATCAGAGGTGCACCTGTGATCTATGCTACAGCCATTCTGGATCTGAGCTGAACTATACCACAGCTTGCAGCAACACCAGATCCTTAACCCATTGAATGAGGTTAGGGATCAAACCGTCATCTTGTCGTGTTCTTAACCTGCTGAGTCACAATAGGATCTCCCTATTTTCCTTATTCTTAGTTGATATAACAGATAACAATTTGTTCAAAATAATAATAGCAACAGGGTATTTGATTGCTATGCTTATGTGAATATTTTATATTACCCAACAGAGTTGAAAACATGTCCACACAGAAACCTACACAAGGATGTTTATAGCAGCTTTATTCATAATTGCCAAAACTTGGAAGAAATCAATATTCAGTAGATAAGTTGATAAATAAACAATGATATTTATAGACTATGGAATATTATTTAAACCTAAAAAGAGATGAGCTATCAAGCCATGAAGAGACATAAAGGAAATTTAAGTACATATAATAATAAAAGTGAAAGAAGCTGATTTTAGTAGTCTACATACTATGTGATTCCAACTTTAAGACATTCTAGAAAAGGCAAATTTATTGAGACAATAATAAGGTTGATGATTGCTAGGGATTGGGCAGGGAGAGATGAATAGGCATACCACAGAGAATCTTTAGGGCAGTATAAATATAATGAAAGACATATGTTATTATACATTTGTATAGACACATAGAAAATACTATACCACAAGTGAATCCATAGGTAAATTATGGGCTTCAGGTGATAATAATGTGTCAATGTATGTTTATCCTTAATTTTTAAAAATATACCATTCTGGTGAGTGATGTGAATAATGGAGGTGGCTATACCTATATGGGGGTATGGAGTATATAAGAAATCTCCATACCTTCCTCTCAATTTTGTTTTAAACTTAAAAAATAAAGTCTTTTAAAAAAATAATGATATTTATCACTAGGTGTTACTTTTGTAATCTGAGAAACAACACATCATTTCAGAAAACTACTAGCCTGTAAGCTAGAAACAGAGAGAAGTTAGCTTGTGATTGTCTAGACTCTTGCTGAAGAGATTGTAGATACCACTGTATAGACATAGTCATGGTTAACTCTCTTTTCTGACATTGCACTTATATATGTATCAATGATGATGACAAACCTAATTGATACTGTTTATTTAGGAGACATGTTCCTGGTACTGCTGTTTTCATTTTTCCAGCTTAAAACAATTGTGGTGTCTTCTTGCACAGAAATAGGAAATTTTTTTTTAAAGTTTCTTCTATTCCAGCACCCAAGTCATCAGTTTTGAATGTAAGGCACAGTGATGACTATGGTAGGGTGTGTTGTGCTAAGATCCCTTTGAAAATGACCCCTCAGTAAAACCTATATTATGTAAATTGTCCTTCACTTTCCCCTTGACAGCAGACTTGTAGCCTGTGAGAGCAGTCATGGCTGATCAAAAATAATTCATTTTATATTAAACAAGTGTTAAATTCCATAGTAGTTCTTAACAGCAAGGGACTCTCAAAGGGCAAAAGACTGAATAAACTTAAACTTCAGGGAACAGTGAGCTCTTGCTTGCAGCAATCAATAGCCTTTTACTATGGAGAGCAACAAAACCTTTTGGCTTCCTGACTGTAAGTCAAGTCTCTGATCCCCATTCTAACCATCATTCATTTTCAGGGCACTTTGATTCTGTGCCTCTCATGTGGAGGCAGCAAGGTGTTGGCCCCTGTTTGAACTCAAGTCCCTGTGGAGAAAAAGATTCCCCAGCAGAGAAAATAAATACTTCCCAACTTCTTTGTTTGTCTTCCAGGCTCCCAGTGGGCACAGAACTCCTGCTCCCTCTGCGTAGCACTCTTCAACTCTCCCTGCTAATTAACCTCTCCTACCGGGTTGCCAAATGAGCTGCTGACAACCAGCCCTGAGCAACTAGAAAACACCAGGACAGCAGACTGGATTGTTAAATTCATCCATTAAGTCTAGGAGCAGAGGGCGCCTTTGGAGCTTTACTTGAATTCAGTAGTGGTAGGTTTACATCACAGTCAGAAGAGGGAAAGAATTTGTGCCACACTTGCTCTCTATCAACAGGATACACTTTAAAAATATTTTTTCATGTGGTAGAGGAGGTGAAAAATAGTAGTAATTGAATGTGGGATCTTTTTACAACAAGAAATGGAAAAGATACTGAGAAATGTTAGGGGCGATCTTGAAATTTCAACCTTCTTTGCTCCTCTCTCTCAATATAAATAAATCCCAAACCAAAAGCCAAATGGCCATTTTTGCTATAGCAGAGGAAGTTGTGAGGGAACTACACATGCCTTATAAGTTGTGGGAGCTCATAAATATTTAAGAATAACCAACATTTTATAAAACACATAGTACTACATCATAATGTATGGGAATACTATAATTTTTAGAATCTCCTCCTCCAATAATACAAAAAAAAATCAATTGTGAATAAATTACTTAAAGGTAAAGTTTTAGTAAAACCAATTAAGAAACAGTTTTGGTTTTTTAAAAAAATCCATGAAAATCGATTTCCAATCTTATGTATGGCCAGAGGGAGGAATACATTTTTTGTGACCTTCAAAATTAGTGCTGCTTTAAGTCAGGATCACCTAAGTATTTTCATTGGGCTGAGTATCAGAAGGTTCAATATATGGCAGAAAAAAATTTGTAAAGTTTAGAAAGGTTGATGTCTGTTTTAATTTTTTTTTCTTTTTGATCTCAATATTCCTTAACTTTTTGCACCCAAACTTCTCTTCATATATCATGTTTAAATATGGCTATTGGACAAACTAATATTTAAGAATTTCTCCTTCCAACCTCAACTTAAACCTTACCTTACAAGCTAATTATTCACCCACATCATATGATTTTATGGGTAGCAGCTATTCAAATTCTTCTACAGTTCCTGAAGTTCTGATACTAACACATCCTTGTTTTAGATAAATATCTCTGTATGTTTTCTCTTAATTTACAGATACTCATTACCCAACTAATACACATTGATTGGTTTTGAATGGAATGCCACATTCTGAAAAATTCCAAGGGTAATTTCAGCAAGAGTATTGACTATGATCAGTTAATGATGTCTGCCATGGTCACAACATGGGAAAATGCTGGTAAACATGTTGTGCCTTTTCCAGCTACACCTGCTGTCTCCTCTGTATGAATGTATTGGTCAGTCTCTTTTACTTGCTGAGTGTCAGGAGAGACCCTTAATTATATAAGGTAGAGACGTTTATACAAAAGAAAAATCCCAACGTAGAAGGGAATCCAAAGATGAAGTGTTAATGTGCCACGATTTTGCTTTTGGTGCTCATATCTAGCCCTGAATGCCTACCTCAAAATGCTTATTCAAATCCAATCTTCCCTTTCCCAAAGCAAAATTAAAAGTGCCAAAACAGGCATAGCAATAAATATGTCCCAGAGCGTATCGGTCACACGTTAAAAAGTTATTTGGGAACCAGTCTACAAGTAATTTGTTGTTCACAATTTGAGGTAAACATATTGCAAAAAAAAAAAAAGTTGAAATCCAGAATTGAGTATATAATACCTAATTAGACAGAAAAATGCACAAACATTTCCTGAGCAGTGGCAGTCATGCACAGAACTCCTCACTGCTCCTCTGATTCTTTTACAGATTCTTCTTTCTTCTCAATTTATCTAAATATTAGTAACATTTAAAGCTCTCTCCTTAAGCCATTTCTCTTTTCCATTTTTATTTTCTCCGTAGGTAATCCCACCTCATACTGAAAGTCTCTTCTCTCTTTGAATTACTTCCAAACCCAAACTTCAAACTTGGTATCTTCAAAATTATACCTGAATATCTAATTGAATACCAAAATCTGGATTATAGAATGTTCTATCTAAACTTTTAAAACATATCAAGGTCAATTTAATCATTTACAAACAAAAGTTGTATTTTTCCTACCTAACTTTCATGCTAATGGGACTATATCAGTCCAGTCCAATGTTTTTTTCTTTCCATATCTAGTGCATGGGGGCTCTTTTAGGTTCTCAATTCCTATCTTTCTTCCATCTCAATTACCTCTGAACTTAATCTTTCTCCTGAGATTTTTCTTTTCAATTGATATTAAACATCATTAACAGATACTTAATTTTAAACCATAGATACAATTTATTATTTCCCTATTCAGAAGCCTGCTGAGACTACTCATTATCTACAGAATAAAGCACAGAGCTCTCAAGCTGACATTCAGGATCCTCTGAAAACCCTCACAAGACCCTTATACGTCTATCCATCCATTTATCCCACTCTCTCTATTTGCTCCCTTCCTTCCTTGATTCTCCTTTCACTCTTCCACAAGTAATAACGGAGTGATTATTATGTGTTCAGCACTGTGTTAGGTCTTGGGAGTACCAAGCCAAACAACACAGTTGCATTGAATCAGTCTAGTAAAATAGATATATGTATATAAAATTACAATACAAGATGTAAATACTACTACAGAGCTAAGGGCAAAACATGGTGGGAATACAAAAGAAGAAGCAACTGACTCATCTGGGGGACAGAAAAGGACTTTTTGTGTTAGAGTTTACATAAAATATGGTACTGGCTTTGAGGATTAAAGAATGAAAAAGTGTTCTTTAGGTCATATTTCTCACTCCTTTCCCACATTTTGTGCACTTTCCAGGTAGACAAGATACTTTTCCTCTGTTAACACATCCCTAATGTACGTTTGATCATGCTTTTTTCTCTTCACCTAGAAAACCTCCCTTCCCATCTGTACTGGGTTGAATAGTGTCCCCCCTGCCTGAATTTTCATGTTCATTCAGAATCTCAGAGTGTGCCCTAATAGGGTCTTTGCAAACATAATTTGTTGTGAATCTTGAGATGAAATCATTCTGATTTTAGTGTGGGCCCCAAGTCCAGTGATTGGTCTCTTTATAAAAAAGGATAGGGCATCCAGAGATACACTGAGGAGAATGCCACATGAAGATGGAGGCAGAGATTAGAGTGATACAGCTATGAGCCAAGGAAAACCAAGGATTGCCAACAGTCACCAGAAATTGGGAAGCATGAACAGATTTTCCCTGAAATCCTCCAGAAGGAAATGGATCTGCTGGCACCTTGATTTCATACCTCTGTTCTCCTGAATTGTGAGAGAACAAGGTTCTATTATTTTAAGCCACTCAGTTTATAATAATTTGATTTGGCCGCCTGGAGAAACTAATACACCATTTTAATTCCTTGTAATTCTATCCAGTCATTAAGATATTCTCAAATGCACCTTTTTCTATTGACATTTTGCCTACTTGCTTCTCCCCTGCTAGCAAACCTGATGTGATCTCTCTTTTCTTTGAGCTTTATATATGGCTCTTCTGAAATATTGCATTTTATCTTGAATTGGCATTTTTGTGTGTCCTTCTCTATTCATCAGATTGTAAGCTTTTTTAATGATGTTAACATAATATCTTCATCTCATATATTTATGCAGCACAGTTGCTAGTACTTTCTTAGCTTAAGCTCTGTCAAAACCAAAACCTGATTTTTAAAAAAGCATACGTGTGAATAGTTTTAGGAATGCAGCGCATAAGAGTTGCCTAATAAATTATATATAAAATACTCAATAAATATTTGTTAAAGGACTATATGAATAAATAAAATGGATACTAACATATTATAAATACTGGAGGACAGACATTCTACCTATTCAATTTTAGCCACTGCCTAGTATAATGTCTATTACACATAGCATGTCCTCAACAAATGAATTGATGTTTGATGAATGAGCTAAATTCAAGGGACTTTAGCCAATGTGAGTCCTTTGTTTTACAATTGTCCTTTGATCTACTTAAACATACCTGCTTTCCTGGTCAGATTTTTTAATAATGTAAAAATTCCTAATAGATTACGATTCTCTCTAAATTGCTATTAAATTCATGTGATCATGATGTACATAACCAAATAAGCATGTATCAAATTATCATACCTGATTTATTAATTCTGTGGATAAAATTAAAATTTCATCATTCAACTATTTTCTTTATTCAAAATTATGTCTTACAAGTCTTGAGAGATGAAATTGAAATCAAAAGTGGTTTGCCAAAAGTCATATATGTAGAAAATAACAGAGCTAGAATTTAAAATTAGATTTACCCAATTCAAAGCTCATAGTATTTTCACTCTTCCAAACTGACTTGGCTTCAAATCACTTGACTTTTGCTGACCTCAAAATCCCCCACTCGCCAGCTCAAGTTTATGCCTTTATTTTCACCATCCTACTAGCTTTGAATTGTTTCTAGGCTTCCCATCACCTTGTGATAAGAATGCCACCCACTTATGCTGTGCTAGCCTCCGTCTGGTCCTCGTCAATGTGATTTTACCTTCATCATCTCTCAGGGCACTTGCCCTTTCTTTGCCACCTTCTAACACCATATGGCACATTTTTATGCCACATGGCTTCCATACATCCTGCCTCCTTATGCTCACCATCCTCTTAATCCCCTTTATATACACTTCGACAATTTTTTCCTGCCCTTGGATTTCTGATCTCTACTTTCATCCCAGGTTTCACTGTGGTGCCCTGTTCTTTCTCATTTCATGGCAGTCTATACAGTCATGACTGCAACATATGTCTATAATTCCTTCGTAGTATTGGGAACATCCATCATGCTGCTGACACCACATAAATTCTGTGCATACGTTAAAGATTTTAGAGAAAGGGAGGACACTTACATCCAGAGTGAGCTTCACAAGTTGATTTGTGGGGCCCATCTATCTCATACTAAGTGACATCTCATGAACATGCAAAGAATTCAGAAAAAAAAATTTATAGAATTTCTATAGATTAAATTATGTGTATACACAAATAAGATTGAACATATAAAGCAAATATGCCATTATTCTTTTGTTTCCAAATTCGCATTATGTTTTACAATGCTGAAATATTTAAATGAACAATGAACATCCATATGCTCAACATCTAAATTAGATAATTGTTAACTTTTGCTACATTTTCTTTTTTTTTTTTTTTTTTTGCTATTTCTTTGGACCGCTCTCGCGGCATATGGAGGTTCCCAGGCTAGGGGTCGAATCGGAGCTGTAGCCACCGGCCTACACCAGAGCCACAGCAACGTGGGATCCGAGCCGCGTCTGCAACCTACACCACAGCTCAGGCAACACCAGATCGTTAACCCATTGAGCAAGGGCAGGGACCGAACCCGCAACCTCATGGTTCCTAGTCGGATTCGTTAACCACTGCACCACGACGGGAACTCCACTACATTTTTCTTAATGTTAACTATAAATGTGTGTAAATTTCTTTTTAAATAATGAAGTGTGTGAAAGTAGTGAAAGACACCAAGATGTTGCAGCATGTTTTTGCAAAGAATAAGGGTATTTTCATTTATAGCCATAAAATGTCACTATTATACCTAAGAAATTAATGATTCCATGGTATCATCTAAATGGTTGTCCATATTCAAATTCCTTCCATTTTTTTCTAAAATGTATTTTATAGGTGTAGGAAAACATCCAGTGTCAATGAAGTTTCATGCAGTGCACCTGAATATTTTGTCTCATTTACAATAGTCCTGCTGCCTGCTTATTTTTGTGTCTATGCGCAACCAAACCAGGTCCTTTCTCCAGTAGAATGCATCACATTCTGGGTTTGCAGGAAGTTTCTTATGCTGTTAATTTCTCCTTTTATTCACTTATTTTTTTGGTAGATTTTAAACTATGTTTAAAGTAGATTAGGTTGTATGGTTCTATTTTCATAGATGGTGAGATGGACTTCATTTTCAACTGGCACACATTGTCCCACATTTGATCACTTGGTTAGGATGGAGAAAGCCAGATGCCTCCATTATAACTGTACATTTTTCCAATTGCAATTGGAAAGTAGTCTGTGAACTGACACTTTGGCAGAGTGTGAAATACCTATTCCCTTGACTGCCTTTCTTATAATGAATCTAGCATCCACTGATGATCTGTGCCCAAATTAATTATTGTATTAGGAGTTACAAGATGTTGATTTTTCTGATTGTATCATTCCCTCTACATAGAATTATTACCTAGCATTCATCTATAAGGAAAACTTTCTCTCATCAACTAGGATAAATTCTACTTTGCCTGAAAAAATGTGAGATAAATACTTATTAATTACCAATTTTCAAAGTAAGGGATGGTTATAATCATCATCTCCAGTGAAGGTAAGTGGGATTTCCCCTTTTTAATTCATTTAGATTCATTGATTTTTATTTGTTCTATTATAATTATTAAAGGCATTATTCTTTTTTATGTAATGATTTTTATATTTTTCCATTATAGCTGGTTTACACTGTTCTGTCAATTTTCCACTGTACAGCATGGTCACCCAGTTACACGTACACGTATACATTCTTTTTTCTCACATTATCATGCTCCTTCATAAGTGACTAGACATAGATCCCAGTGCTACACAGCAGGATCTCATTGCTAATCCATTCCAAAGGCAAAAGGCTGCAACTATTAAACCCAAGCTCCCAATCCATCCCAATCCCTTCCCCTCCCCCTTGACAACCACAAGTCTGTTCTCCAAGTCCATGATTTTCTTTACTATGGAAAGGTTCATTTGTGCTGTATATTAGATTCCAGATGTAAGTGATATATGGTATTTGTCTTTCTCTTTCTGTCTTACTCCACTCAGTATGAGAGGCTCTAGTTTCATCCATGGTGCTGCAAATGGCATTATTTCATTCTTTTTTATGGCCAAATAGTATTCTATCGTGTATATATACCACATCTTCATGATCCAATCATCTGTCAATGGACATTTGGGTTGTTTCCATGTCTTGGCTATTGTGAACAGTGCTGAAATGAACATGTGGGTGCATGTGCCTTTTTTAAGGAAAGTTTTGTCTGGATAGATGCCCAAGAGTGGGATTGCTGGGTCATGTGGTAGTCGTAATTCTTATTCATCCTCAAATTATCCCAAATTTGGCCAGTGGGAGCCCCTAGGAGCTAGCATATTTCCTTTCATCAGAATTAAAATTGAGTGTTTCCTTATTTTCTGGCACACTCAGATTCCCTTGTACTTTTCTTCCTAGGATCATGTTAGCAAGGAATTTTACAAAATTTTTATGTTCAAATGAAAAAGAACACTGTGCCCATAATTTTCAGTAGATGATTACAAAATGTGTTTAATGTAATGCAAATACATTTATTACAGAAATTGGGTGTAACCATCAGAAGAAAGATGTTCAGAGCCGTGACCTTACTCCACAGGTGAGAAAGAAGCATGCAAAAGAAACAGAAAGAGAAAACTGACATGACTCCCAGACCATATCCATGACATACTGATAAATACAAATGATCAGAATAAGAGTAGAGAAACATTGGTCACACTACAAATGAAAAAGCTCAAGCTACAAAAATATGTTCAATGTCATGTTGATGCACTTATAAAATAGGCTAGACATTTTTAAAAATGAAAGAAATTTTAATTTATCAAAGTGCTATAAATGTAATGTGTGAGGAAATAGCTTTATTATTAATTAATGATAGCAAATTTAATTATTGGTTTGTTAGCAGCCAAAACCATAATGAAGCAATGAAATAAAAATCTAACATGCTGCATCAAGATGAGATTGAATTTGAAAATATCTAATATTGTATAGTATATCTTATCAATGCATTGAAAGTAAGTATTCTCTACAACTAAATACCAATAGTTAGATTTCCAGAATTTGTAATAAATGTCAGAAACTAAAGTAATTCTCAGGCAGTTTACTAAGTCTAGAGCTTATATACGCACAGTCATTCAAAAAATATAATAGGATCAAGGAAAATCTTGATAACATTTGATGTCTGTTTATCATACTTGGGCTTTCATATAAAAAAGCCTTTCAAAAGAGGCCCAGCATCCTACAAACGTTAAGTGAACTGCAGGAATTTATAACAAAAACATTGAGACATTACTGGAACAAAATAAAGTTAATGGATCGCTCATGTATCTGGAATTCAGAGAAGCAGAGCTCAGACAATTCTAAACAGATGTTGGTAAGAACAATGCAAAGGAGAAAGTATGCCAGCTTGTATTTCAGGGACAAAAACAGTGATGTTTTGGCCACCTAACACCATGGCTATTTGAAATACGTTAACAGATGAACTAAAACTGTGCTACCATGGTATCTACCACATTTCCATACATATTTATCCTCTTATGCATATACATATTGTTCCACACTTAATTTTTAAATGAATATTAGGAAAATATATTTGTCACTGGTTATCTTCTCTGAAAGAGCAACCACTTCTGCCAGAGGTTCCTTGGGAGTTTTAGCAGCATCCATCTCAAACCTAGAGGGAAGGGGCTTATAGCTATTGAGCTGAGCACATGTTCCTTTCACAACTTCTATGTTTTGCCCTTTGGTTAAGGGTTATTTTTCACCTAAGGCATTCAAGATCCATGGCTAGATACTGTATTGCTTTCCTCTATGTTTGAGATAGGAAAGAGCAAATACAGGTATTCTTTCTTATATGTTAATGGTTCTTAAATGTTGGGTGGTCAGGACCCCTCCAAATACCTGATGAAAACTACAGACTCTATCCCTGGAAAAATGCACAATAGTTTGATTGCAATTGGGAGATATTTATTGATCCCCTGAAGCCCATCCTTGGACTCCATGAACTAGGAGAAGAAAGTACATATCCACACAGCCAAGACTGCTATAAAATACTT
Organism: Phacochoerus africanus; assembly: GCF_016906955.1. Lineage (NCBI taxonomy): Eukaryota > Metazoa > Chordata > Mammalia > Artiodactyla > Suidae > Phacochoerus > Phacochoerus africanus. Next base: position 44,927,762 of record NC_062549.1, on the reverse strand, counting down.
CTATTTCTTTGTACACTGCATTCCTTTCAGCATTACACCAAAAAAAAAAGACTTATTGATGAATGACATATATAAAACCAATGAAATTTTTATCTCAGTTCTCATAAAATTTACACAAAGAATCAGAAATGTCATTGATGAAAATTGTAGCAATTTTAGACTTTTCCACACAGCTTCCAAACTAATGAGACTATGATCAAATTAGAAAAAAAAAACTTATGATAACAAATTTCAGCCTGGAAGAGACATTGGCATAAACAAGATTTCTCAAAGGTCACCACATTTCCCACACCAGTCTAATTAGTATTATGTTGGAGGTATCAATTTAAGATAGTATAAAATCTTGGTTGCTTCCCTAGGAGTTATTTTACTAGCAGTCCACAAAATCACTATTCTGTGCAACTGCTGATACTATTTGTTTTCAATTAACAAAGCTATTGAACATTTACGAAATTCCATGATTATTGCCTACGCTTAAAGGTAATCTTTCTTGTAAAATTGAAATAAGAGAGTAATCTTGAAAATGTGGTGTATCCTGCTGTTATTTTTTAATTTTCATAAGGCAGCATGATATAGTGTTAGGAATTCATGTTCTAGAGTCATACACTTAAAAATTGATCTAGTTAAGTTATTAAAGCACTATGTACCTTAGGGAGTAATAATCAAACAGGCCTCAAGTGGTTTATGTGAGGATTAAATGAGATAATATACAGAATGCTTAATACGGTGTCTGGTATATAGTAAGAAGTTTAAAATTTAGCTAGAAGGATTATAGAAGTGGTGGTTGAAGTGATAAAAAAGCAATTAGAATACAACTGTTTAAATTTCTTAGAAGAATCCTAGGGCTATGGGTACAACAGATGTAATAAGTTGGTTATTTCATTAAATGTTCATAGCCATTAGCTTCTTATGTGAATGAATGCTTTATGAAAAATGCTTAATGAGAATGTATTATCTAACTTGTAAGGGTAGTCTGACTCTAGAGTAAAAAAAAATTTCTTCTCTTTGAGGAATCCTTTCAATTGAGGGAGAAAGATAGGTAAAATTTCTGTGTACTAATGAGTTATTGGTGGTACGGCAGAAATGTGTAAGGGTACAATGCGTGTACAGTGGAGGGAATGGTTGATTCTTCCTGAGCAGTCAGAAGGGAGAGCTAGGAAAATCTTCACATAAAAATGATGATGCTTCAGTCAAATCTTGAAAAGCATTCTTTCCACACAACTTGATTTGATACTCAGATAAGTAGTAGCCACTAGGGGCCAACAGAATGAGAAGACATCAATAAGTAGGACATTAGAGGAGAAGTTAAGAAAGGGAGAGATAATCAGTTAACTGTCTGCAGTAGAATAACTTCTCTAGGCTGTAAAGTGGGATGGGAACCAAAAATTAGATTTGAAGACAGGAAATATTTTAAAATATTTATAAATTCCTAACAGAAGGATGAGACATGGCATAACAATTTTATAGATCCTTTTTTATCTTTTTAGTGTAGCAATCTCAAGGAATAGTAAATACAAAGGAGAGTATCAACTGAATAGTATTTCAAATATGGGCTTCTGTTTATAAAACAATGATTTTTTTCTCTATTTATCTTCTTTGATATTTATTTAAAATGACAACAAGGAAGAAAGGAAGGAAAGGTGAGAAAGAAAGGAAGGGCAGGAAAGAGGAAAACTTTATTATTAATGGAACAAAAACATTCATAATTTTAAATGACAAAATCTGAAGAATATTTTCCAAATACTTTAACACTTGGACAAGAAAAATAAACTATTGAAATCTGTTATATACTCACCCAGACTTCACATAGGAACAGATTTATTAAAATTGTTTCCACATTATTTAAATTTTGTGTATTAAAATTTTGATTAAAGTGATGAAATAAAAGGTTTTAGAAAGGTCATAGAAATAGAGGAGAATGCCCCTATAACGAAAAATTTTGACAAAAGGTTATTAAGAGAAATGGAATTAAAGCACCAATATATATTTCATATGATGGATTTTATAATATCCTAGCTTAAAATATCTGCTGGAGGTATAATAACAGAGAAAAGGAAAGTGGTGAAACCCAAATTATAAACTCAGAGATCATATTATATAAGAGGCTTCATTATAGGCCAGCATGAACTCCTGAGTAGGAAAAACTGAAGGAGATAGGGACCCAGGATAAAGTAATAAAAAATTCAGTAAGAGGGTACCAAAAAACACAATTTTAAGTCTGAACACTAACCAAGCTGAATCAATTTAATTCTCCTCTGATTTTCTTGGCAAATAACTGTTCAGAGTTGAACATTCATTCAAAGATAAGCAGTAAGTATAAAGCAAACGAGGGGAATATAAAGTATATATAAAAACATTTTTCTGAAATTTCATTTATAATCTTTCTAACAAAAGAATTCAAAAGTTGAGGGGAAAAAAAAGCAAGATTATCAGTAGTAGAAAGCAAAAGGAGTTGGCAAGACATGGAAACAATAAAAATCAAAGAACAGCAGCATTGATTTTTTCTAATATAGTTTTGCCTTTTCTAGGGCCGCTCCTGCAGCTTATGGAGGTTCCTAGGCTAGGGGTTGAATCAGAGCTGTAGCCTCCGGCCTACACCAGAGCCACAGCAATGCAGGATCTGAGCCACGTCCACAAACTACACAACAGCTCAGGGCAATGCCAGATCTTTAACCCACTAAGCAAGGCCAGGGATGGAACCCACAACCTCATGGTTCCTAGTTGGATTCATTAACCACTGCACCATGATGGGAACTCCAGCAGCACTGATTTTTTTAAAGGCACAAAGAAAATACAGAAGGAAATAAAAATAGAAAATAGACAATAAAGGGCTCTAAAAAGAATTACAGGGAACATGAATAACAAAGGTGATAACATTTCTGAAAAAAAAAATGTTGTAAATGTAATAGATATAATGGAAGAAAAAATTTTTGAAATAAAGACCTGAATGTCCATTGACAGATGATTGGATCATGAAGATGTGGTATATATACACGATAGAATACTATTTGGCCATAAAAAAGAATGAAATAATGCCATTTGCAGCACCATGGATGAAACTAGAGCCTCTCATACTGAGTGGAGTAAGACAGAAAGAGAAAGACAAATACCATATATCACTTACATCTGGAATCTAATATACAGCACAAATGAACCTTTCCATAGTAAAGAAAATCATGGACTTGGAGAACAGACTTGTGGTTGTCAAGGGGGAGGGGAAGGGATTGGGATGGATTGGGAGCTTGGGTTTAATAGTTGCAGCCTTTTGCCTTTGGAATGGATTAGCAATGAGATCCTGCTGTGTAGCACTGGGATCTATGTCTAGTCACTTATGAAGGAGCATGATAATGTGAGAAAAAAGAATGTATACGTGTACGTGTAACTGGGTGACCATGCTGTACAGTGGAAAATTGACAGAACAGTGTAAACCAGCTATAATGGAAAAAAAAAAAAAACATTATTAAAAAAAAAAAAAGGCCCGAATCTACCAATTGAAAGCCATGCATTAAATAGAAATTTCCAAAGTTCAAGGATAAGTGAAAAGCTTTATTTATTTATTTTTTGTCTTTTGTTGTTGTTGTTGTTGTTGTTGTTGTTGCTATTTCTTGGGCCGCTCCCTTGGCATATGGAGGTTGCCAGGCTAGGGGTTGAATTGGAGCTGTAGCCACCGGCCTACGCCAGAGCCACAGCAACGTGGGATCCGAGCCGCATCTGCAACCTACAACACAGCTCAGGGCAACGCCGGATCGTTAACCCACTGAGCAAGGGCAGGGACCGAACCCGCAACCTCATGGTTCCTAGTCGGATTCGTTAACCACTGCACCACGACGGGAACTCCGAAAAGCTTTATTAATAGCCATTTAAAAAATGGTTTTTCCATGTGGCTGTGCAGTTTTCCCAGCACCACTTATTGAACAAGCTGTCCTTTCTCCATTGTATATCCTTGCCTCCATTGTCATAGATGAGTTGGCTGTAGGTGGGTGGGTTTAATTCTGGGCTTTGTACCCTGTTCCACTGATCTATATTTCTGTCTTTGTGCCAGTACCATGTGGTTTTGATGATTGTTGCTTTGTAGTATAGTCTGAAGTCCGGGAGCCTGATTCCTCCAGCTCCATTTTTCTTTTTCAGGATGTCTTTGGCTATTCTGGGTCTTTTGTGCTTCCAAACAAACTTTAACATATTTTGTTCGAGTTCTGTGAAAAATGTCCTTGGTAGTTTGATAGGCAGTGCATTGAATCTGCAGATTGCCTTAGGTAGTATAGTCATTTTGATAATATTAACTCTTCCAATCCACGAGCATGGTATATCTTTCCATCTATTTGTGTCATCTCTGATTTCTTTCATCAGTGGCTTGTAGTTTTCAGAGTATAGGTCTTTTGTTTCTTTAGGTAGGTTTACTCCTAGGTATTTTATTCTTTTGGATGCGATGGTAAACGGGATTGCTTCCCTAATTTCCTTTTCTGCTCTTTCATTGTTAGTATATAGACACGCCGTCGATTTCTGTGTGTTGATTTTGCATCCTGCGACTTTGCCAAATTCGCGGATGAGCTCTAACAGTTTTCTGGTAGAGTCTTTAGGATTCTCTAGGTATGGTATCATGTCATCTGCAAATAGGGATAGTTTTACTTCTTCCTTTCCCATTTGGATTCCTTTTATTTCTTTTACTTCTCTGATTGCTGTGGCTAGGACTTCCAGAACTATGTTGAAGAGTAGTGGCGAGAGTGGACATGCTTGTCTTGTTCCTGATCTCAGTGGGAATTCTTTCAGCTTTTCACCATTGAGAATGATGTTCGCTGTGGGTTTGTCGTATATGGTCTTTATGATGTGGAGGTAGTTTCCCTCTATGCCCACTTGCTGAAGGGTTTTTATCAGAAGGGGGTGTTGGATTTTGTTGAAGTCTTTTTCTGCTTCTATTGAGAGGACCATATGGCTTTTATTCTTCAGTTTGTTAATGTGGTGTATCACACTGATGGATTTGCAGATATTGAAGAACCCTAGCATCCTTGGAATAAATCCCACTTGGTCATGATGTACAATCCTTTGAATGTATTGTTGGATGTGGTTTGCTAGTATTTCATTGAGGATTTTTGCATCGATGTTCACCAGTGAAATTGGCCTGTAGTTTTCTTTTTTTGTGGAATGTTTGTCTGGTTTTGGTACCAGGGTGATGGTGGCCTCATAGAATGAGTTGGGAGTATCCCTTCCTCTGCAATTTTTTGAAATTGTTTCAGAAGGAGAGGTGTTAGCTCTTCTCTAAATGTTTGGTGGAATTTGCCTGTGAAGCCATCTGGTCCTGGACTTTTGTTTGTTGGAAGTTTTTTATGACAGTTTCAATTTTCAGTTCTTGTGATGGGTCCATTCATCTTTTCTATTTCATCTTGGTTTAGTCTAGGAAGATTGTACTTTTCTAAGAATTTGTCCACTTCTTCTAGGTTTTCCATTTTATTGGAGTATAGTTGCATATAACAGTCTCTTATGATCCATTGTATTTCTGTGATGTCTGTTGTTACTTCTCCTTTTTCATTTTGAATTTTATTGATTTGAGTCCTCTCTCTTCTTTGCTTGATAAGTCTGGCTAAGGCTTTATCAATTTTGTTGATCTTTCAAAGAACCAGCCTTTTTGTTTCATTGATCTTTCCTATGGTTTTCTTTGTTTCTGTTTCATTGATTTCTGCTCTGATCTTTATGATTTCTTTCCTTCTACTAACTTTAGGTCTTGTCTGTTCTCTCTCGAGCTGCTTTAGATGTAAAGTTAGCTTGTTTATTTGAGCTTTTTCTTGTTTCCTGAGGTGGGCTTGTATTGCTATAAACTTTCCTCTTAGAACGGCTTTTGCTGCATCCCATAGGTTTTGAAGTGTTGTATCTTCATTGTCATTTGCTGCCAGGTATTTTTTAATTTCTTCTTTGATTTCTTCAGTGATCCATTGGTTGTTTAGTAGCATGTTGTTTAGTCTCCACGTGATTGTTTTTTGCAGTTTTTTTCTTGTTGTTGTTGATTTCCAGTTGTATAGCATTGTGGTCGAAAAGATGCTTGATATGATTTCAATTTTCTTAATGCTACTGAGGTTGGATTTGTGGCCCAGGATATGATCAATCTTAGAGAATGTTCCATGTGCACTTGAGAAGAATGTGTATTCTGTTGCTTTTGGATGAAATGTCCTATAAATATCTATTAAGTCCATCGGGTTTAATGCTTCATTCAGGGCCTGTGTTTCCTTATTGATTTTCTGTCTGATTGATCTGTCCGTTGCTGTAAGTGGGGTGTTAAAGTCCCCCTCTATGATTGTGTTATTGTCAATTTGTCTTTTTAAGGTTGTTAGCAGTTGCCTTATATATTGTGGTGAAACTGTGTTGGGTGTGTAGATATTTAAAATTGTTATATCATCTTCTTGGATTGATCCTTTGATCATTATGTACTGTCCTTCTTTGTCCCTTAAAATATTCTTCATTTTAAAGTCTATTTTGTCTGATATGAGTATTGTTACTCCAGCTTTCTTTTGATCCCCATTTGCATGAAACATTTTCTTCCATCCTCTCACTTTCAATTTTTATGTGTCCCTAGAAGTGAAGTGGGTCTCTTGAAGACAGCGTATATATGGGTCTTGTTTTTGTATCCATTCAGCCATTCTATGTCTTTTGGTTGGGGCGTTTAGTCCATTAACATTTAGGGTAATTCTTGATATGTGTGTTCTTATTGCCATTTTATTAATTTCTTTGGATTTGTTTTTGCTGCTCTTTTTTCTTTCCTTCTTCTCTTGTTCTTTTCTGCCTAGAGAAGTTCCTTTAGTATTTGTTGTAAGGCTGGTTTAGTGTTGCTGAATTCTCTTAGCTTTTGCTTATCTGTGAAGGTTTTGATTTCTCCTTCAAATCTGAAGGAGAGCCTTGCTGGTAGCATAATCTTGGTTGGAGATTGTTTCCTTTCATCACGTTAAGTATATCATGCCACGCCCTTCTGGCCTGCAGAGTGTCTGTTGAAAAATCTGCCAATAGCCTTATTGGGGTTCCCTTGTATGTTATTTGTTTCTTTCCCCTAGCTGCTTTCAAGATTTTCTCTTTGTCTTTAATTTTGGTCACTTTGATTAGTATGTGTCTTGGGGTGTTCCTCCTTGGGTTTATTTTATATGGTACTCGTTGTGCTTCCTGGATTTGAGTGAGTGGTTCCTTCCCCATGTTAGGGAGGTTTTAGGCTATTATCACTTGGAATATTTTTTCTGTCTCCTTCTCTCTCTCTTCTCCTTCTGGCAGCCCTATAATATGGATGTTGGTGTGTTTAATGTTGTCCCAGAGTTCTCTGAGACTCTCTTCATTTGTTTTCAATCTTTTTTCTCTTTTCTGTTCTGCATCTGTAATTTCACTAATCTGTCCTCCACCTCACTTATTCATTCTTCTGCCTCCTGTATTCTGCTGTTGGCTGCTTCTAGTGAATTTTTTCTTTCAGTTATTGTATTTTGCACCTCTTCTTGTTTAAGTTTTATTTCTTATATCTCTTTGCTCAGTGTTTCCTGTAAGTTGTCCATCTTTGCCTCCAGTTTATTTCCAATGTCTTGCATCATCTTCAGCATCAATAGTCTAAAGTCTTTTTTCTGGCGGCTGAGAATCTCCTCATGGCTTAGCTGTTTTTCTGGGGTTTTTCCTTTCTCCCTCATCTGAGTTATAGTCCTCTGTCTTTTTCATTTTTACAGGTTTTTGGTGTGGTGACATTTTTACAGATAATAGAGTTGTAGCCTCTCTTACTTCGGATGTCTGCCCCCCTGTGGCTGAAGTCAGTATGGGGACTTGCTGTAGGCTTCCTGATGGGGGTGGCTGATGCCTGCCCAGTGGTAGGTGGAGCCGATTCTAATCCCTCTGGTGGGTGGGGCTTAGTCTCTGGATGGGATTAGAGGCAGCTGTGTGCCTGAGGGGTCTTTAGGTAGCCTGTTTACTGAGGGGTGGGGCTGTGATCCCACCTGGATTGTTGTTTGGCCTGGGGCTTCTCAGCAGCTGACTGATGGGTGGGGCCATTTTTCCCAAAATGGCCACCTCCAGAGAAAGGCACTGCTGCTGAATATTCCCAAGAGCTTTTCTTTCAGTGTCCTTCCCTCACAACAAGCCACGTTCACCCCTGTTTTCCCAGATGTCCTCCAAGAACTGCAGTCAGGTTTGACCCAGATTTCCTTTGAGACGTTCTTTGCCCTGGGACTCAGTGCACATGAAAGTCCATGTGCACCTTTTAAGAATGGGCTCTCCATTTCTCCCAGTCCCATGGAGCTCCTGCACACAAGCCCCACTGGCCTTCAATGCCAGATGCTCCGGGGCTCTTTCTCCCCTTGCCAGATCACCACAAGTGAGAGTTTGATGTGTGGCTCAGATCTCTCACTCCTGTAGGTGAGTCTCTGAACCAGTTAGTTTCCAGTCTGTGGAGCTTCCCACCCAAGAGGTATGGGGTTGTTTATATCATGAAATCACCCCTCTTACCTCTTGATGTGGCCTCCTCTTTTTCTTCTGGAGTAGCGTATCTTTTTTAAGGTTTCTTGTCCATTTGGGTGAAGAGTGCTCAGTCTTTAGTTGTGAATTTTGTTTTTAGGAGAGAAGTTGAGCTCCGTACTTCTATTCCACCATCTTAATCTTGTCATTCTAGATCCATACAGTGTTGCAGAAAATTGCATTATTTCATTCTTTTTATGGTTGAGTAATATTACATTGCATATATCTAGAAGACCAAATACTCTAAAACTCTTAGAGGCAACCATATGCTGAACACTCTCTGACTAAAAAGATCTAGGACATTTCCAGAATTCTGTATCGTTTCCAGAAATAAATGTAATGATAATGATGGCATATGTATATTAGTTACTGCTACAGAAATATTAATTTTATAACCAAGTTTCTGCATAAAATATGATGGACATTTAATCTTAAAAGAGAAACTGAATGTATACAGTGGTAGCCCAAAAAAGAAAAAAAAATTGTATGCATGTATATTCACATATTCATTTCACCGACACATATAACATAATTGTTAAGACATATCTCTAGACTGGAAAATCTTTAGAAGGTAAGAGGTAATTATTTCAATTAAATTTTCAACTATAAAAAACATTTACTTCTTCCTGCTATAATTGATGAAGTAATTTGAAACTTTCTGTTCTTATCGTCTCTCCTCAACCTCCAGGCTTTGTTGGTAATATTATTTTTACATAATAAAGATTTAGAGTATTTTCATTCTATTTTAATACCATAAGATAATAATTGCTTGGTTTTAGTTCTATATTTAATATTATTTAATGTTTGTCAGCACATTTTCATCATGAATGCTCTTAGCTCAGCCTTTTATTTTGTGGGGATATTTTCTTGCTTTTTAGGGCCACACTCATGGCATATGGAGGTTCCCAGGCTAGGGGTCTAATTGAAGCTACTGATGCTGGCCTAGGCCATAGCCACAGCAATGATATATCTGAGCCATGTCTGCACCTACACCACAGCTCACGGCAATGCCAGATCCTTAACCCACTGAGCGAGGCCAGAGAGTGAACCCACAACCTCATTGTTCCTAGTCTGATTCACTTCTGCTGTGACATGATGAGAACTCCAGCTTTTTATTTTGATACATCACTTGGCTAGATTTCACTCTAGAGTAATTTTTTTCACTACAGTTCATAAGTGTAGTATTCCCTGAGCTTCTATATACTTGAGATATTAATCTGTTGACTTTTTGACTGTAGGGAAATGTTCGTTCTAAAATCCTTTGATCATAATTTTGCTCAGCTCTTTGTAGACATTGTTCCACTGTCTCTGGTAATGAATTTGTAAGAATTTATTATTTATTTTCCTTCTTGTAAGTGATTCAATTTCACTGGTGAACATCGATGCAAAAATCCTCAATGAAATACTAGCAAACCACATCCAACAATACATTCAAAGGATTGTACATCATGACCAAGTGGGATTTATTCCAAGGATGCTAGGGTTCTTCAATATCTGCAAATCCATCAGTGTGATACACCACATTAACAAACTGAAGAATAAAAGCCATATGGTCCTCTCAATAGAAGCAGAAAAAGACTTCAACAAAATCCAACACCCCCTTCTGATAAAAACCCTTCAGCAAGTGGGCATAGAGGGAAACTACCTCCACATCATAAAGACCATATACGACAAACCCACAGCGAACATCATTCTCAATGGTGAAAAGCTGAAAGAATTCCCACTGAGATCAGGAACAAGACAAGCATGTCCACTCTCGCCACTACTCTTCAACATAGTTCTGGAAGTCCTAGCCACAGCAATCAGAGAAGTAAAAGAAATAAAAGGAATCCAAATGGGAAAGGAAGAAGTAAAACTATCCCTATTTGCAGATGACATGATACCATACCTAGAGAATCCTAAAGACTCTACCAGAAAACTGTTAGAGCTCATCCGCGAATTTGGCAAAGTCGCAGGATGCAAAATCAACACACAGAAATCGACGGCGTGTCTATATACTAACAATGAAAGAGCAGAAAAGGAAATTAGGGAAGCAATCCCGTTTACCATCGCATCCAAAAGAATAAAATACCTAGGAGTAAACCTACCTAAAGAAACAAAAGACCTATACTCTGAAAACTACAAGCCACTGATGAAAGAAATCAGAGATGACACAAATAGATGGAAAGATATACCATGCTCGTGGATTGGAAGAGTTAATATTATCAAAATGACTATACTACCTAAGGCAATCTGCAGATTCAATGCACTGCCTATCAAACTACCAAGGACATTTTTCACAGAACTCGAACAAAATATGTTAAAGTTTGTTTGGAAGCACAAAAGACCCAGAATAGCCAAAGACATCCTGAAAAAGAAAAATGGAGCTGGAGGAATCAGGCTCCCGGACTTCAGACTATACTACAAAGCAACAATCATCAAAACCACATGGTACTGGCACAAAGACAGAAATATAGATCAGTGGAACAGGGTACAAAGCCCAGAATTAAACCCACCCACCTACAGCCAACTCATCTATGACAATGGAGGCAAGGATATACAATGGAGAAAGGACAGCTTGTTCAATAAGTGGTGCTGGGAAAACTGCACAGCCACACGGAAAAGAATGAAATTAGAACACTCCCTAACACCATACACAAAAATAAACTCCAAATGGATTAAAGACCTAGATATAAGTCCAGACACTATCAAACTCCTAGAGGAAAACATAGGCCAAACACTCTCTGACATAAACAACAGCAACATCTTCTCAGATCCACCTATCAGAGTATTGACAACAAAAACAAAAATAAACAAATGGGACCTACTCAAACTTCAAAGTTTCTGCATAGCAAAGGAAACCCTAAACAACACAAAAAGACGACCCACAGAATGGCAGAAAATCTTTGCAAGTGATTTGACTGACAAGGGATTAATCTCCAAAATTTATAAACACCTTCTGCAGCTCCATACTAAAAAAACAAACAACCCTATCAAAAAATGGGCAGAAGATCTAAACAGACAGTTCTCCAAAGAAGACATACGGATGGCCAAAAAACACATGAAAAGAAGTTCAGTGTCACTCATTATTAGAGAAATGCAAATCAAAACCACGATGAGGTACCACCTTATACCAGCCAGAATGGCCATCATCCAAAAGTCTACAAACAATAAGTGCTGGAGAGGGTGTGGAGAAAACAGAACCCTAGTACACTGTTGGTGGGATTGTTAATTGGTACAACCACCATGGAAAGCAGTATGGAGATGCCTCAGAAAACTAAACATAGAATTCCCATTTGATCCAGCAATCCCACTCCTGGGCATCTACCCAGAGAAAACCACGACTCGCAAAGACACATGTACTCCGATGTTCATTGCAGCACTCTTTACAATAGCCAAGACATGGAAACAACCTAAATGTCCATCAACAGAGGAGTGGATCCAGAAGAAGTGGTACATATACACAAAGGAATATTACTCGGCCATCAAAAAGAATGAAATATCAACATTTTTTGCAACATGGATGGACCTAGAAACTATCATGCTAAGTGAAGTCAGCCATACAATGAGACACCAACATCCAAAGCTTTCACTGACATGTGAAATCTGAAAAAAGGACAGACTGAACTTCTTTGCAGAACAGATGCTGACTCACAGACATTGAAAAACTAATGGTCTCCGGAGGAGACAGTTTGGGGGGTGGAGGGATGTGCCTGGGCTGTGGGATGGAAATCCTGTGAAATCAGATTGTTATGATCATTAAACAACTACAGATGTGATAAATTCATTTGAGTAATAAAAATTAAAAAAAATACTGTATGGATCTAGAACTATCATACTAAAATGATCTAGGACATTTTTCATTTCATATAAACTTTGGGACAAACAATAATTTTTATGCAAAATACTTACTGGAGTTTTGAATAGAACTGGTACAAATTCAGAATTGACATATTAACTATATTATTTCCTAAGCCATCAGCATGGCATATATCTTCAGTGATTAAGGCCTTATTTAATATCAGAAGAATAATTGTTTCACCTCTTTAACACTACCCCCTGTCAATAATTTCTTGCACATAATGGATACTCAAAAATATGTATTTACTTAATCAATGTCCCTCAAACTAAAACACTTCTTCAGGGAACACTATCTGGAGATGTAGGTAAGAACAAGATATGCCAAAACTACAGGTTGATACATTGCCCCAGCATCAATTTAAAGTTTAAAGCCTCACTGCTTTTGCGCAATTTAAAGGTTGAAAGACCATTTTATTTTTATTAGTAAAACTTCCTACCAGAATTCCATACCTTTATGTCCACAATGCATATAACTATCATTGAGTTAACATATTTTGAATATATTATCTTTTTTTTATTATTCTTTTTAGGGCTGCACCTGCAGCGTATGGAAGTTTCCAGGCTAGGGGTCAAAACAGAGATGCAGCTGCCCATCTACACCACAGCCAGATCCCAGCCGCTTCTGTGACCTACCCCACAGCTCACGACAATGCCGGATCCTTAACCCACTAAGAAAGTCCAGGGATCAAACCCAGGTCCTCGTGGATACTAGTCGGGTTCATTACCACTGAGCCACAAGGGGAACTCCTTGAATGAATAGTCTTTATACTTTACCCTTGAATACCTGCTGTTGTAGTGAAAACCTGTCTTTGTTTGCAAGGAGGAAGCAGATCTGCTGCAAATACTTGTTTAAACTTCACATGAAATGCTATATTGAAAATGTCTCAGAGGAAGTGTTATTAGTATGTTAATCAAATAATATAAAAATTTAACATACAAGCCCTATGAAGACCTGAAAAGTTTATTAAACTGTGGTTCAGCTATACAAATTTGATCATTACATAACTAAACTGGTGTTTTGAAGAGAAAGCATTGGGAAAGGGAGAAAAGAAAAAGAGCGTTTGAGAGGAATGGAGGAAATGAATAAATGACGAGCAGTAGTAATTATAAAATATGTACATTAATTAAATTTAGAGAACTATTGGGAAATTATTCTAGGTATGTCATGATTAAGTGATCAAGCCAGTAACAATAGGACATTGTCCTGATCTACAGCCAGTTGGTATGCTTTTCTAAAATGACTAAATAGTGTTAAGACCCTAGTCTTTTATGCTTGGGTGGAGCATCTCTCTTTAGATATGTATATTGAACCTTAGCCTCCCAAGTTTGAAACTTTAACCCACTGAATTAATTGTCCCAATTAAATTATTAACAATGATACAACAATATAATTGCTGTTGAAATCATTGATTTTATAGGAAAAAATGAGCAAGGAACACTGGCATCTCAAGAATAATGTGTATTACACTCACAACAGACAAGAGGGTTCAACAGATATTCTGGACCAATCTGGTTTGAAATAATTGCATTGATGACTTTTTTCAGGTTGTCATCACCAAATATCTCCTGGCAATTATTTTTAACAGCTGGCTGCTGTTATTGTGCATCTATTTATAAATCTGTCCTCTTCAACAAAGCTGAGGTCTTATAAACATCTGTCTGCAGCCAGTTTTTGTCTCTTAAGGAAAGATGATTTTTTGCAGACCTTAGTTCTTGACAGACTTCCCCCTTACCATTACCAATATTCAATATGCTTTTCTGGATCTTCTCTATTTATATATTGTTTCTATTAACAGATCTGTCCCATGCAACCAAAATGAAAACAACTCCAAATTAATTAAGTCATGACTGGCTTCTGTCATATTATAAAACAAATGAGATTACATTTCATCCATGGCTTATAAATTTTTTTTCCAAGTACACATGGGATAACAGCAATTGTTCTTTTTCAACTTCTGGTTTCCTCTTGTAGAATTTTAGGATTTTATGTTATGTTCATAGATGCAACTAAATGAAAGTAAATAGTGAAAGTCACTTAAAAAATTGCTTCAAATTAAATACTAACATTTCTGGAAGAATTTTCATTGAATATTTAAGTTTAAAAATACTATTTAGGTATGTATCCTATGAAAAATTAAACAGATATTAGAAGGAGATGACAGTTTAATGGGGGCATATTTTCTCAGAGGACAATCTAGAATCTGTTCCAGGTCTGGTCATTTGCTAATACTAATTGAAAGATGAAGCTAGGGAAAGAACTATCCCATGAAAAATGTCCATAAAATTTATAAGGAATGTTATACTCTAAATTATCACTGTCCAATAAACTTTCTGAAGTGATGTAAATGTTCCATATCTGCCACTAGCCACATGTGGCTATTAAGTACTTGAAATATAACTAGCATAACTGAGGAACTAAATTTTTATTTAATTTTCTTTTTGTTCTTTTAAGGCCTCACCTGTGGCACATGGGAGTTCCCAGGCTAGGGGTCAAAGCAGAGCTGTAGTTGCCAGCCTACACCACAGTACAGTAATATAAGATCTGAGCCGTGTCTGTAACTTATACCACAGCTCATGGCAACACCATATACCTAACTCACTGAGCGAGGCCAGGGATCGAGCCCAAGTCCTCATAGATACTAACTGGTTCATTGCTGCTGAGCCATGATGGGAAGTCCATCTTTTAATTTTAATTAATTGAAATAGAAGCAAACCATTGCTTTTGGAATGGATTAACGAGATCCTGCTGTGTAGCACTGAGAATTATGTCTAGATACTTACAACAGAGCATGGCAATGGGAGAAAAAAAGTATGCATATATGTATGTGTAACTGGGTCCCCATGCTATATACTGTAGGAAAAAAATTGTGTTGGGGAAATAACAGTTAAAAAAAAAGAAATGGAAAAATCTCCATGTGAGTAGTGGCTACCATATTTCCAGCTCCATGTAATAAACTTCAATCTGATAAACCATAATTTTGTGAGATTAAGAAATAAATCAAATATCTAAATATGTATATTTACATTTTAAATAAAAATATAATTGGGGATGGCTGGGTTTTTTATTTACAATAAAGTATGTTCCTGGAATATCTAGTATTTTCTGCACTATTATTTTAATCATATTTTGCTAAGTTTCATGAATGTTACAGTATTTTGAATTTGAATAAAACTAAGAAATAACTTAGTCTAACTCCATTTTATGGATGAGTAAGATGATTCCAAATAGTTTTGAAATAACTTCACTAAGGTTACTTGACCTTCAAAAGCAAGGTTAAAACTAACATTTTTTAAAGATAAATATAGTTTTATTGTCATAAAATATACATAATATAAAATTTAGCATTTGAACTATTTTAAGTGTATAATGGAATTAAGAACATTTACAATATTATGTGTCATTACTATCCATTTACAGAATTTTGGAATCTATGACTTGTAAGGATGCAGTGGGAATAAACTCCAAAAATAATTATTACCTATTTTAAAAATTTACCTAGGCAAAAAGGGAAATTCGTAAAGATAAAAAGCAGAACAGAAGTTTCTGGGGCTGAGGGAAGGGAAGAGTTGGAAAATTAACTCCTTTAAATTTTTCCCAAATATCCTTTCTTCTGAGGGGGAAGTAGTCTAATGCCTATAATTTTTTTCAGATGTTTTTATTTTATTTTTTTAATTTTATAATTATTTTTATTTTTTCCATTGTAGCTGGTTTACAGTGTTCTGTCAATTCTCTACCGTATGGCAAAGTGACCTAGTTACACATACATGTATACATTCTTTTTTCTCACATTATCATGCTCCAGTAAATTACTAAATATACTTTCCAGAGCTATAGAGCAGGATCTCATTTCTAATCCACTCCAAAGGCAATTGTTTGCATCTATTAACCCCAAATTCCCAATCTACCCCACACCCTCCCCCTCTCTCTCCCCCTTGGCAATCACAAGTCTATTCTCCATGTCCATGATTTTCTTTTTCTGTGGAAAGATTCATTTGTGCTGTATATTGGATTCCAGATATGTGATGTCATATAGTATTTGTCTTTCTCTTTCTGACTTACTTTACTTAATATGAGAGTCTCTAGTTCCATCCATGTTATTGCAAATGGCATTATTTTGTTCTTTTTTATGGCTGAGTAGTATTCCATTGTATATATATACTACATCTTCTTAATGCATTCATCTGTCAATGGACATTTACTTTATTTCCATGTCTTGGCTATTGTGAACTGTGCTGCAATGAACTTGCGGGTTCATGTGTCTTTTTCAAGGAAAATTTTGTCCGGCTATATGCCCAAGAGTGGGATTGCTGGGTCATATGCTAGTTCTATGTATAGATTTCTAAGGTACCTCCATACTGTTCTCCATAGTGGTTGGACCAGCTTACATTCCCACCAACAGTGCAGGAGGGTTCCCTTTTTTTCCACGCCCTCTCCAACATTTGTTCTTTGTGTACTTATTAATGATGGCCATTCTGACTGATGTGAGGTGGTACCTCATGGTAGTTTTGATTTGGTCTTCTCTAATAATCAGTGATGTTGAGGATTTTTTCATGTCCTTGCTGTCCAATGCCTATAATTTAAACAATGAATTTTTCATTGTTTTAGTATCACTAATATTTCATTTTTAGTTGTGTGTGCTGCTACTACTACTGATGATAATATAATTCTGGTTAGTGAAATTTAATAGAGGTCAGACACTGTCCAAAGTACTTTGTGTATACAACCTCATTAAGGCCTCACCATGAGACTTTGAGGTAGATTTTACTATGATTCTTATTTTATAAATGAAAAATATTGAGGCAGAGGGAGGCTAAGCAATTTGTCCACAGTCACAAATCTAGAGAAAGAAGAACAGTTATTCTAAATAACTGGGGACTATATGTTATCATTACTATGGCTTATCGCAATTCCTCAGCTGTGCAGTCACATTCTGCCCAGTCTGGTCTCACTCTTCCCTACCCCATCCTGTCACCTGATGCTAAACAGCACTTGCATAGATATTGAGCAGACAGATCAGCAAGTCATTTTTCACAGATATCTCCTGTGCATTCCAGCCTTTGTTGCCTTGTGTTTCCTCCCTTCCCATTCACTCATCAGGCAGCCCTAATGTTCTTCAGCCTGCGTTCTTTGCTGAATTTGTTCTTAGCAAGGTACAAGTGAACTCCATGTTAATAAACCCAATGGGCACTTCATATCCACTATATATTAGCTCTCTCAGAAACAGTCAATGTTGTTGATCCCTCCTTTTCACCTCAAATAGTTGACCCTGGTTTTCTGTGATAACGTTAAATACTATTCCTTTACTGCTATCTTCGACTTCTCCTCGGAAGCATTGTTTACTGTTTTCCTCTGTTCTCTTCAACATTTAAATATTGCTATTTCTTTTTTTTTGTCTTTTTTGCCATTTCTTGGGCTGCTCCAGTGGCACATGGAATTTCCCAGGCTAGGGGTCTAATCAGAGCTGTAGCTGCTGGCCTACACCACAGCTCACAGCAATGCCAGATCCTTAACCCACTGAGCAAGGCCAGGGATCAAACCCACAACCTCATGGTTTCCAGCTGGATTTGTTAACCACTGAGCCACGACAGGAACTCCTCTTTTTTTTTTTTTGAAAAAGCTAATAAAGTAGATACATCTCTAGCAGGAATGATAAAGGGGGAAAAAAGCACAAATAAACAAAATAAATCATAATTGAGACAAACATTTTTAAAGGAATATATATATAAACTGAATCACTTTATTGTACAGCAGAAATTAACACAACGTTGTAAATCAACTGTATTTCTTTTTTTAAATTACTCAATGAATTTTATTACATTTATAGTTGTATAATGATCATCACAACAAAATTATAGCATTTCCATCCCAAACCACCAGCGTATCCCCCCAACCCCAGCCTGTCTCATTTGGAAACCATAAGTTTTTCAGTCTGTGAGTCAGCATCTCTTCTGCAAAGAAGTTCATTGTGTTCTTTTTTTAGATTCCACATGTAAGTGATAGTATATGATTTTGGTGTCTCGCTGACCAACTTCACTTAGCATGATAATTTCTAGGCCCACCCATGTTGCTGCAAATGCAGTTATTTCTTTCCTTTTAATGACTGTTTAATATTCCTTTGTGTATATGTACCACATCTTCTTCAGTCACTCCTCTGTCGATGAACATTTAGGTTTTTTCCATGTCTTGGCTATTGTGCAGAGTGCTGCAATGAACACTGGAGTACATGTATCTTTTCAAGTCATGGTTTTCTCTGGAAAGATGTCCAGGTAAATATTGCTATTTCTCAGGACACTTTCTCACTCTTTTCTACACCCCTTCAGTGATCTCATTCATTCCCACTGCTTTGAACACCAGGTTTATGTTCCTGATTCCCAAATTTAAACCTCAAGGGACATTTCCTCTAATCTTGTATGCATAATGCTTTCTCCCTGGTTCTTCACAGAACTAGCTCCCTTTCTTTTAGATCTCAGATTAAAAATATACCCATCTTGGAAAGAACTTCCCTGAATATATAATCTAAAGAGGCAAATCCTGGAGTTTCTGGTGGCCTAGGAGTTAAGGATTCTGCATTGTCACTGATGTGGCTCATTGTCATTGCTTTGGTTAGGATTCAATCTCTGGCCTGAGAATTCCATATGCATGGGTGCAGCCAAAATAAATAAAGATGCCGATTCTATTGTTCTTTACCAAAATGCACTATTGATTCTGAAGAATCTGGATCTGCAAATTATATTCTTTTTTTTTTTTTGTCTTTTGTCTTTTTCAGGGCCGCGCCTGTGGCATATGGGGTTTCCCAGGCTAGGGGTCTAATTGGAGCTACAGTTGCTGGCCTACACCAGAGCCATAGCAATGCCAGATCCAAGCCATATCTGCAACGTACACCACAGCTCATGGCAATGCTGGATCCTTAACCCACTGAGCGAGGCCATGGATCGAACCTGCAACCTCATGATTTCCAGTTGGATTCGTTTCCACCGTGCCACAATGGGAACTCAGTACAAATTATTTTCTTAAACCAAGCCAGCAAAGACTCTAATCCTAAAATATATTTACTTTCTCATCTGAATGTTTTTAATGAATTGCTTTTGAATAATGTTTCCAGATTACATAGTATAACCTGGCATGATCATTTATTCATCTTTAATTTAATTGAGTATCTATTTCTGATTTGATGGCAAATTCTCTCCATTCTCTTAGAAGAAATATGCTGATATTTTTTCATTTAAAATTTCACCTTGAATGCACATTCAAATACAGAGTATTGTGAAAACTCAATTTAGCATGTAAGTTGGTCTTAAAAATATATTCCAAGTTCTTATTATTAACATTCTAAGAGAAATTTATACCAAGCTACAGAAGTTATGAGCTATTTTTATGAATTTAAAGCTGATATATGCAAAATTATTTCAGAAGGTACATGAAACCATTGGTATATCTTCCTGAATAAATCTATTTTCTAGTAAGTAATTTAAAACATTATTTTAACATTAAAACTAGCACATATAGTTTATAGAGTAGAACAGAAAGTTCACATGAATTTTTAAAATAAAATACAAAGATTTCAAATAAAGTCTATGCCTGGAGAAATCAGCTCTGAGATATCCTTTTGGGACCACTAGGAGTGTAAAATCTCATTCTCTGAAGCCAGGAATTTTTGGTGAAAAACTCTGAGATGTATTGAACCAGTTTTGAAAAGAGAGTCATCTCAGAACTAAAAAAGGGATCCATCTAAGCATATAGAACTAACAGAAGGCCTTAGAAAGGGGGAAAGCCCAGAATTCTTCAAGAAAGTAATATGAAGAAAGCCCTAAGGGAAAATGAAAGAAATGAAAATCATAGGAAACCACAACCAATCCCCAGAGTCTCTTCAAATAGCTCATAGAAATGAATCTCTGAAGGCAAAATAGAAGTCATTACGTAGGAGTTCATCATCTTCAGATTTGAACCTCTTCCCTGCCCAGACGTGGGGTTCTCCTGGCCAAGAACAAGAGCGTGGAGTTTTACTTGAACACAGTGTGAGATGGCACTGAAGGAAAATCTGAGTTGGAACTGAACACCAGGGACTTGGTGGTCTCATCCTGAAGAGGAGAGCCAGGAAGAGCAATTGTGGAAGACACAGAGATACACTGCCAAGACCCCCTTTCTGGAAAGGATTTGCTGCCCAGATGCCCAGAGGGCACTTCCTCCAGATATCAGCTCCTTTAGTCTCAGCTATGGAGATCTACTTCACCCAGAGTCAAAGTCTTCCCAGGGCAACTCACATTTGTAGACCAGGTAGAGCCAAGCCTAATACCTGTCATTGTGGCCCAATAAGATATAATGCTGGTGAAAAATTGTCAGTTCAAAGATCTGAGTTGGCAAAGGCCTTTTTGGGCCTCCTTCAGCCTAATCCTGCTACGTCACCTTCTTTTCCCAGCTATTCCTAATAAACCCTATCTGTGCTTCTGAAGAACCCACCTGAGACAGCACTACATCTTGGTGGGGCCAGAAGCAGTGCTTGCTATTGGAGTGTAGATCCACCAGCATGCAGGTAGCGAGTAAGTGGAGGCTGGAAACAAACAGATAAAGAGAGGGGGACTTGTGGGAAAGGGAGGTCCTAGTAATTGCTTTGACTTTCTGCTAAATGCAGAAACTAGTTTTTGTGGCTCAGAAAAAGTATGATGAGTTGAGGGGGTGATGTTAGAGCCAGGAGTTGAGGATTCAGAATCCCTCATATTGGTGCCTCTTCCTTAGACAAAATAAAGACCAGGCATTCCAGGTTTTGACCCCGTAGTCATGTTGTGGGAAGGTTTCCTAGCCTAAAATTTCAGCTTCATATTTTCAATTTTACCTGCTGCTGGAATCAGCCTTCACATTAATAGGAATCCAGTAATCCCTGTACCACATATTCTCATTTTCCATCTAGTTTCCATGGCTGGATGCAGGCCTGGGCAGGGAATTGTGGGACTTTGATGAGCCAGGCATGGTGGGCAGCAGAAAACAAGGTGGGTATGTAGATAGACACAGTTGAAATGTTGATGATTGTTCTGACCTTAAATGACCCTAAGTAGCATTTGTGCAGTATTTTGAGCAAGAACAGATGGTCCGTATAGATAGGAGTAGAAACAGATGGTATCTCACTGTCAGATTTTCTCTCCTGAGACCTGGTGCTTGTGGTTGTATGCTTTATATTGTTCTTTGGCATGCTAAAGGGAGTTTTTAAGAACTCTTTGAATAGCCAGTGGCTCTCACAGCATCTTGCTGGCCTTCGGCTTGGGAGAAATGAAGAGGTTTGAGCAAGAGTTACAAGTAAAATTCATAGTTATAATGCAAGGGTGAATTCCAGTGGAGTAAGTATAGTAAACAATAGAAAATTCCCAGGTGATGAGTTAGATAAACCCATTCTGTCGTCTGTACAATATGCAGCAGTGACATTATTACAGAAAAGTGATGAAGCATGCATACTCTGGGGCACCAGTCCCAGCAATTTTACCACTACTGTGTAACCTTGGATGATTTACTTAGCCTCTGTTTCTCAGTTCCTCATTTGAAAAGAAGAGGCAACATCATAGAACCTATCAGCCTTGCAGTTTTCTGAGGATGAAATGAGTTAGTGCATGGTAAATGCTTGCCATAGGATAAGTATTCAGTAAATGTTAACTATTACTATTTATTGATTTATTCCATATGGTTATTGGTTTGAAAGCAAAAGAGCAGATAGACGAAATCAGAGGTGAATGGCTTAACTACTGCCTTCTAGAATTGGGTCATGACCAGGGACATGTTCAAAGATATTGTAGCTAAGTCATATGAATTCTGAAAGCATCTTTAACCAGTGGAGCTTGTTGAGCGAATGCGGGTAAGGGTTAATATGTACCCTTGGAGTGTAGCCATTACCACCATAATGAGTCCTGGTCATGGTAGGGGTTGGCAATCATAAAAGCCCAATGAGCATTTATAGGTTGGGAATGGGTGTGGAAGTTCTTTAAGTCTCTTGAATATGCCCTTGGCCTGAACATGTGCTGGTGTATTACAGAGTACCCTGGGAGACATCAGGTGGCAGTAGCAAATGTTGATCTTCCCCACAGGGACGAACAGCTGGACATTTCTGCAAAAGGATGCTCTCCATCCCCCATCTCTACCTTTGCTTTCCCTTCTCACATTCCACACCCCCACACCATGCCCTGGATGCCTAAATCAGGTAAATACCCCACTTTGTTTAGGATTCTGCCTCTGTCTCCTGCCAATTTGCCTCAGTCCTTGGCAATTAATACTGGATATGGTCAAAATTGCTTTGTGGGGAGAGAAATTTCTTGGGAAAAGTGATTGCTTTCATCATTTTGGATGAAAAAGGTGTATGTGATAGAATGTTTGATAGTTGTTTTTGGATGTTCAGTACATTCATTTTTTTATTAATTTAGCCACATCTTATGATGAAACACTAACAAGATATAGATAGATACTTATTTTTTGTGATCTTGTTTTTGATAATAATTTTTATTTTTTCCATTATAGCTGGTTTACAATGTTCTGTCTCATACCAGGTGAAGTAAGTCAGAAAGATATAAGCAAATACCATATGATATCACATATCTGGATAGATATTTAAATTAGAAAAAAAGGAAAATAGTATAGTATCAGGATAGAAAAATGAAGCCCAGAGACAAACTTACTTTTAAAATGTATATTGTAGGTTAAGAAACTTTGGTGGACTACAAATTTTCAGCCAGAGAGTTCTTGTAAAGCTTTGATGATAAATTAAGATTACAATGTACTGATCAGTGGGTTAAGGATCCAGTGTTGCTGCAAACAGATATGGCTCAGATTCTGCATTGACGTGGCTTTGGCATAGGCCAGTGGCTGTAGCTCCTATTTGATCCCTGGCCTTGGAACTTCCATATGCTGCAGATGTGGCCCTAATAAGGAAAAAAAAGATTACACTGTACTTTTTACTTATTTTCTTTTGTTTTTTACAAAATTCCATTCTCAGTGATTCTGATGTAATTGAATTGGGGTAGGTCCAAGGCACTGTAGGTTCTAAAAGCTTCCCAGGTGAGGCTAATGTAGAGCCAGAATTTTTATACCACTGAAAGCAAAGAAAGAAACAATTAGTTGATTGTGAAAATCACCAGGTTCCTGCCTTGGATTATTGATTTAAGGCATCTTAGAACTCGTTAACCAAGCAATGCAGCTGATTCTAATGATTAAGAGTTTGAGGAAAGCACTGGTTTCCTAAATTCACACTTTCATCTGAATCCAAAACACTAGTTCTCAGGAGGTGTTTAACTTTACTTGGCACTGAGGCATGAGAGAAATGTTCCAGTGGGTCCTCAGAAAGGGGATACTATGAGATTCAAGAATAATATCCTCATAAACATCCTTTCAAAACCAAAAATAAATGTCACACAGATTTACCCTCAATGTAGGCAGAGGGCATAACCAAAACACAATATAATTTTAAAAATATATATATTATCTAAATATTAAGGACCGAAGCAATGTGGCTAAAATTCTCAGCTCTCTGGTTTAAAGCAATCATACATTTTAAGATTATTTTTTGTTTTACTGACAATAAAATAGCATGTGGACATCTTAGAAAATTCAGAAATACTGGAGACATTTTTGAAGAATTATAATATCTCCTATGCATCAGTTAGGACTTTTCCAATTGCAAGTAATAGAAGCTGACTCTTCCTTAGTAAAAAAGAAGCATTATTGGAAGAATATCTATTACTCACATAGTCAATGTGACCAGGCTGAAAGTGGGCAGGAACAAGGGCTGATCCAGAATTCAGAAATAAAGAAACCCAATAATATTTATAGCTGAAATAGTCTGGAGAGGTTCTGCTGCCACATTGTAGGACATCAGTGAGCTAGGGTTCCTCAATTATTTTTTTGATTGTGCCTGTGACATATGGAAGTATCTGGGCAAGGGATCAAACCCATGCCACAGCAGTGACAATGCCTGATCCTTAATCCACTAAGCCTCCAGTGAACTACTCAAATTTTAATGTTCATCCAAATCATCTGGTGACCTTGTTCTACTCCAGGTTATAATTCTAGAATTCTAATGGCTAGTGTGGGGCCAGAGTCTGCAAGTCTTAAGAATTAAGAAATTAACCATACATATCGAGTTCATACAACTAACCTTAAAAACATTCCTTGTTAATAGATATGTTGACACCTATAATACTATTTCTCTAGAATTTTCCTATAATATGATTGTTTTTTTGAAAGATAACAGTGGAAACTCCAATGTTCCCCATGCAGAATATTGGGATGTAAAACCAACTTTGTTTTTCAAAGAAGAATATAACAATAGATGGAAAGTCCAGGAAATGAAAAAAAATGGATATAATATTTTCTGAAAGTAGAATGTTGCTCTTTTTGAAAGATAAATGGAATTAGCTCTGGGCTTTTATTCATCCAGATGGTATCAGACCTATTGAATAATTAAAGGAAGCCAGATATAGATACAAGTATAGACATAGATACACAGGATAAAGACCAGACACTAAACAGCTCAGGTAGAATCATACTTTACTGTTTTGTTGTTGAAAGTGAGTTAATTACCAGTCATATGAGAAACATCACCAATACTGAATCAGAAATGGTCCAAAAGTGTGACCATTTTTCTGTGCTACTATAAAACTGAAAAAATCCGCTACTCCACTTCTATGTCCATGTCATAAGTGATCACATACCAGAATCAGTCCTCGGTCTCAATTCTAACAGTGAAACATGTATCCTATTATGGGAAAGTAGAGCACCTTAAAAGATTTGTGTCATTTGATCATATTCTGGCTTAAAACTCTCTAGTTTGACTCCTACCATATAAATCTACTTGGTAGAGCAGCATCATGTGACTCCTTATCAGCTACAGATTATGCTGCAATGTGTAGAAAGTTGCCTTCCTAGCACAAATGTCATGCACAAAATTGTTCCCCAAGTCAATTATATAGGTAGCTTTTCATAAGGTAGTTTAAGTACATGTGATTAAAAACCCTTTATTTCAGTATTTTCAGTGGGAACCTAGACAAGCAGTATTGGTACAAGAAGTGGTACAAAAGAAAAAAAAACAGTCAGAATGGGATTTTGAGGCTGGATCAATAACCATCAGGCAGAAATAATGAAAATCTTCCCAGTGGTAAGTGGAATGGTGGAAGTGGAATGCTTAGTGCTTTAAGTATTGAGTTTCACATAGGTGAATTAAGATGAGTTGCAAGTCATTGTCAGGTTATTCAATAGGTAGGTCACTTGAACATATGGTAGCTGTGGTAATTAAAAATACGTTGGAGTTGGCTGATTTGTTAACTGCTTTTGAAGACTTGAAAAAAAAATGACATTCTCAGGTCAACTAACTATCAACTCAGGGCACTCTGTGAAAGCCAGAGGGACTCTATGACAAATTTAAGAAAATGCTTATCTTCCACAGCTGCAGAAATAATTTTGCTGAAAAGTCCATGACCATAATAGGTATCCTATGTTAAATAGAGTTTCATGATAGGGAAAAAGTGGGACATTGAGACCCAAGGTGAGGATATTCAAGTAAATTAACCTTAAAATCTTAAAACCCTAGATTTCTGTAGATCAAAAGAAACAGTCTCCTTCCCCTTGCTAAAGGAGAACCTGCAAAGACCTCACCAGATACAGATGTTTCACATGATACTTACCCTTCTCACAATCCGTCCCCACTACTTGTCATTACCTTCAGGCTGATAGAAATTGTAGGACCTATTAAAATGTGCTAGTAGGAACCTAGAGAATACACATGGGACTGTATCTGTAGGATGTTGGATTGAGGTATATAATATAAAGCTAGATAGGGAATAATTTATTGACCTGTGAGCACTCACACTTTTGTTGGAGTCCAAAGTGCTCCCATCCTGCAAAGAATTCCTGGAAATGATCCTGTTACACTGCTGAGTTGGCTTTTTGAATCTTGGACTCAATGTTGTCTTATAGTTAGGAAGGTGGAGCTACTTGAACCATCTGAGAGCATTGATAAAGAGGCATGAAATTTCAGGAAGGCAAGAATGTTAGAACAGACTGACATGTGAGAATAGAGAACCTCATTATCACACATTCTATTGTAAACTGTCTAGGAATATTTATTGACCACCCCGACAGCATGCAGAAGTTCTTGGGCCAGGGATCAGACCTGCACCATGGCAGTAACCAGAACCACAGCAGGGACAATACCAGATCCTTAACACACTAAGCCACCAGGAAACTCCTGGCTAGACATATTTTATTTTATTTTATTTTATTTTATTTTATTTTATTTTATTTTATTTTATTTTATTTTATTGCCTTTTTGCCATTTCTTGGGCTGCTCCTGTGGCATATGGAGGTTCCCAGGCTAGGGGTCTAATCGGAGCTGTGGCTGCCAGCCTACGCCAGAGCCACAGCAACGCGGGATCCGAGCCATGTCTGCGACCTACACTACAGCTCATGGCAATGATGGATCGTTAACCCACTGAGCAAGGGCAGGGATCAAACCCGCAACTTCATGGTTCCTAGTCTGATTTGTTAACCACTGCACCACGACGGGAACTACATAGACATATTTTAAAAGGCGAAACCTTTTAAAACATCGTAAGGAAACTCATAAAGTGAGATTAGTTTTGATAAATATTTTATCTGCTTTCAGTTTCTTGATTTATTTTAGAAACGTGTTAACTGAATTATTTTTTCTAAATTATTTTACTAAATGTAAAGACAATAAAAGAATCACTATGGTAGATAGCTTTCTTATTTTAATTGTTACTCACAGGAGGAACTTGATGAGAATGCATAAGACTTCAGAAGAAGGTACCATTTGAGAGCTAAGTAGTAGAAGAAAGAGGAAAGATTTAAAAAATGAACTTCATAGAGATATTAGACCTTAGTAGGAAGAATCTAATGGAAAGGAAGACAAAAAGTGAGAGAAATTCAAAGAGATTGGATGCTTTTCACATAACCTGCTTAGTTTGTCCAATCTGAGATCAAAATAAAGCAAGGTATCCATTCCTCTGTTGATGGACATTTAGGTTGCTTCTGTGACTTGGCTATTGTAAATAGTGCTGCAATGAACATTGGGGTGCATGTATATTTTCAAATTATGATTTTCTCTAGATATATGCCCAGGAGTAGGATTGTTGGGTTGTATACTAGTCCTATTTTCAGTTTTTTGAGGAACCTCCATACTGTTTTCCATTCTGGTTGCATCTATGTACATTCCTGCCACAGTGTAAGAGAGTTCCCTTTTCTCCACACCCTCTCCAGCATTTATTATTTATAGACTTTTTTATGATGGCCATTCTGGCTGGTGTAAGGTGGTATTTCACAGTAGTTTTGATTTGCATTTCTCTAATAATTAATGATGTTGAGCATCTTTTCATGTGTCTTGCGGTCATCTGTATGTCTTCTTTGTAGAAATGTCTATTTAGATTGTCTGTCTATTTTTTATTGGGTTGTTTGTTTTTTCGATATTGAGCTGCAGGAGCTATTTGTAAGTTTTGGAGATTAATCTCTTGACAGTTTCTTCATTTACAAACATTTTCCCCTGTTCTGTGGGTTGTGTTTTTGTTTTATTTAAGGTTTCCTTTTCTGTGCAAAAACTCTTCAGTTTAATTAGGTACCATTTTTGTATTTTTGTTTTTATTGTCATTACTCTAGGAGGGAGATCTGAGAAGATAGCACTGCAGTTTACGTCAGATAGTGTTCAGCCTATGGTTGCCTCTAAGAGTTTTAGCGTATCTGGTCTTCTACATATATACAATGTAATATTACTCAACCATAAAAAAGAATGAAATAATGCAATTTTCTGCAATACTGTATGGATCTAGAAACTATCACACTAAGGGAAGTTAGTCAGACAATGAAAGACAAATGTCACATGATATCACCTATGTGTAATCTTAAAAAAAAAGATGCATATGAACTTAATTGCAGAACATAAACAGACTCACAGACTTTGAAAAACTTATGGTTACCAAAGTGGACAGGTGGAGGTGGGTGGGAGGGATGGACTGGGAGTTTGGGATTGACATATACGCAGGGAGGTATGTGGGACAATTGGCCAACGGGGACCTGCTGTATAGCACAGAGAACTCTACCCAGTGTTCTGTGATAATCTATGTGGGAAAATAATCTGAGAGAGAATGAATATGTGGATATATATGACTGGGTCACTTTGTTGTACAACAGAAATTATCACGGACTTGTACATTAAATACACTTCAGTAAAGCTGAAAAAAATAGAGAAGAGTATGTTGTATAGGAAAACATAAGAAATCACAAAACTCTTCAATAACAGAATATTCCTCAAAACATGAATTGTAGCATTTAATGGGACTTATCTAAAGTGATATAAAGGAATAGTTTTTAAAATCTACATAGAGGACAGAATGAGTTTAAATTTCAATATGGAAATTCAGTTATACAAAATGCTAGGATAACAATACATTTATATGGAATAACAGGAGAATTACAATATCTGTATTTCTGGAAAGTGAAATGGCAGCCATATATTTGAGACATTTAAAACCATTCAGTGCCCCTCCATTGCCCTAAAAATGAGGTTTGACTTTACCAATAAATCTCACAAGCCCCTTTATAATCTGGCCCCTTTGCACCTTCCATCATCATATTTTTGGACCCATCTCCTAGAGTAATGGAAATAAAAACAAATGTAAAAAAAATGGGATATAGTTAAACTTTAAAACTTTTGCACAGCAAAGGAAACCACAGGCAAAATGAGAACCAACAAATGGAATAGGACAAGATATTTTCAAACTATGTGACAGACAAGGGCTTAGTTTCAAAAATGTACAAATAACTTATACTGCTTAATATGAAAAAATAAAACAACCTAACCTAAAAATGGGTAGAAGACCTAAATAGACATTTCTCCAAAGAAGACATACAGATGGTCACATGAAAGGATTCTCAATATCACTAATTAGAGAAATGCAAATCAAAACGACAGTAAGGTATCACCTCACATCAGTCAGAATGGCCATCATAAAATAATAATTTCTGGAGAGGTGTGGAGAAAATGGAACACTCCTATATGTTGGTGGGAATATAGATTGGTGCAGCCACTGTGGAAAACACTATAGAAGTGCCTTATAAAAACTAAAAATAGAGTTACCATACAATCCAGCAATCTCACTCCTGGGTGTATACATGGAAATGACAAAAATACTAATTCAAGAAGCCACATGAACCCTTAATGTTTACAGCATCACTATTTACAATAACCAAGACATGGAAGCAACATAAATGTCCATGGACTGATGATGAATGAATAAAGAAGATGTGGTACATATACACAGTGAAGTAATTTATTCAGCCATAAAAAAGAAAGAAATAATGCCATTTGCATCAACATGGATGAACATAGAGCTGATCATACTAAGTGAAGTAAGTGAGACAGAGTAAGATAGGGAAAATATATTTTTATCTGAGATATGTTCTGTTATGATACTTGATTTTATCACTCAATTTATCTCTCTGAGTCATCTTATTAAGCCACACTGAAATTGAGCTTAGACCATACTCAAGTCCAATTTTCAGTGACTATAGCACTACCCCCAGAAGATAAATCTTTTCTTTTCCTTTTTTTTTTTTTGGCTTTTTGCCCTTTTGCTTCCTGCAGTACATGGAGATTCCCAGGCTAGGGGTCTAACCAGACCTGTAGACACTGGCCTATGCCAGAGCCACAGCAATGCGGGATCCTAGCTATGTATGTGATCTACACCACAGCTCACCGCAATGCCAGATCTTTAACCCACTGAGCAAGGCCAGGGATCGAACCCGCAACCTCATGGTTACTAGTCAGATTTGTTAACCACTGCACCATGACAGGAACCCCATGAATCTTTTCTTAATCCATGCTTTTAATAACTAAGAAATGTATAGAATGCTGAAAGAGGCAGTCTGTGGGAAAGCAGTTTACATAAGTCTATTTCAACGAATTCATAAAATATATAATTTTACCCTCTTTTTAATTTGAATTAGAAAATGTTTTCAGATGTGATTGATTAAATAACTGTCTCTAGCTTTACCGTTACTAAAGGGAAGGAAAAAGAAGGTGAACTCACAGTGTTTCCTATGGGATTTGAGATGTCCGAACGACCTGTCTATATTTTTACAGATTTTCATCTTGTTTCAAAAAAAAAGAATATATATATTCTATATATATAATCACTAGGAAGTCCCCATTAAAATGCAAACATGTTAATGCAAGAAGTGAAAGAAACATACTGAGTTTTAAACATTGATTTCAATAGTGGAACAGAAATAGGTATCTTCATATTTTATCAATAAGAAGAGCTAAATTTAGCCAAGTATCTACATCTCTATGGTAAAGCAGCACAAAATGTGTTGTTTCAATGCCACAGAAACTAAATCTAAAAAATGTATTATTGATGCCCTGTCTAAATAATCCTTTCACTAGATTACAAACAATCTTGAGCAACTGACTATTCTGGGAAGATTCCAGATCACCCCCCCCAACCTCTTCCATGATATCTCTACAGGCTACATATTCACAGTTGAGGTAAGGAGAAGCAGTGCCATGAATGCAACTGATTACATGTACAATTTTTTTTCACATGTTTCAGCTGGGAGTAATTGGTGGCCAGTGAGAAGAAATGGTACTTAAAATCAATTCTGAGGACAAAAAGCATTCCAGCTGGTTGAGATGTCCAGAAAAGTTGTTCCTTACTGAATTTAGCTTGCATCAAGAATTTCCTTGCTTAGCCATGAAGCAAATTAGGTTGTTAGGCTTAAAAAAGGGTACTGTCTGAGGATTCAAAGTTTCCTGTCAAAACAGTCACTATTGATTATATATACTTTTAATATATAGTTGTGTTTGGTGTAGCTGTTTATGTGTATATATGCTGAGAGAGAGGGGGAGAGAGGGAGGGAAGAAGGAGGAGGAGGAGAAAAAGACATAGGAAGAAGAAAGGAATAGATATACAAAATGTCATCTTTGCAGGAATTTGAGTGGGATATTATAACTATATAGAATACACAGAGGCATAAAAAGTACAGAATGGTCTATTGACACTTTTTCTTTTTCAGTACAGAACCCTGCCTTAGACTATCTCTTGCCTCTCATTCAGGGCCTATTGGTCTGCTTTACTTTTCTCCTCTCTCCCTCCCTCCACAGGTCATTGGGAATCATTTCTTCTTAAACTCAGCTCCCTGTGAAAGTTATCAGTCATTGTAATACACTGGTTGAAGACTGCCTTCCTAGTTCTACCTATTTCCAATGGTATAACTGACAACTGGATATATTCTAAAGCATATAGGTCCTTTCATGAATACATTTTAAAAAACATAAAAACCATTTTAAAAAAGAGTAAAACAACTGCTAGCCTGAATGCCACCCTGAATGCCACCTACCACCTTCCATAGAATTGGCAGGTAGAAAAGGAAAGGGTTCATACTCCTAGGAGGACCAGTGATACTAGAGGAGGTGAGTGGACATAATCCTAGTCTCTGAGAGATTCTGCATCTAACTTGTCCAGAAAGAAGTATAAAATTCTTCCAGTGGTACTAGCAAGTGTAAGAACAAGAACAAAGATGGAATTGTGTGTCCTGTTACCTCATCTCCCATGGGCTCTTTCTGAGCAAAGTCCAAATTTTGCAAGAGAAGCCAAACATCAGGGCAGTCTTTCAATTCTTTATAATCAAATTTCAAAAATCAAGTCTTATTTATTCCTGCATGAATGTTCTTCAAATTTAAGTTTTAACATATTTTTAAATATTTGGGTCACAGTCTTATAACCAAAGGAAGAATCTGAACCACATAGTTATTACTTGAAGAGTTCTTAAATGAGATTGTCTGGGGGAACCTAAATACTCTGGTTATTCCTTTCTGTGGACTTCCCACCTGGATGGGGTTCCAGAGTCTGAGAGTGGAGGAAAAGAGGATGAAGAGCCCCCAATATTTTATGTTGTAAAAGAAAATAGTCTTTATTGCTATCAACATTAGTTTTCACATAGAATATCTCCTGCATACTATTATGAAAAAGGGGTCTCTTTTGCTACCTTTATTTGTTTTATCATAAATAAATATCAGGCATTAGGTAGGAAGAGAGATGAAATCCACCCTGCTTGAGCTCATCTACTACTCAAAACACTTATATGAAATATTTGTTATTATTATTATCCTCATTTTACAGATGAAGAAATTGAAATTTGGAGAGTTTAAGGGATTTGCCTTAGATCACATAGCTAAAAAGTGGCAGAACTATGATTAGAAACTGTCCTTTCCTTCCAAAACCTGTGCTCTTAACCAGCAAAATACATATAATGCCACTTAGAACTCAGAAAGGTGTTCATTTATTTTTCTCCTTTATTTGATGAACATTTCTTAGTGCCTAATATGTGCCAGTCAGTGTAATTATTTGGAGAATAAAATGGTAACTACCTTCATGCAGCTCACAGCATTTCAGGGCATAGGAAACTTGTCTGGAGTTCCAGAAATCCAACAAAAGACTTTCAAAAAGGAATTGCTTGTTCTGCCCATGTCCCATGGAGGACAAAGCCCTTGAACCCTTCAGGAGACTATACTCTCTGCTCACTTAAGCATTCTGTCCCAGATTAGACTAAAGATCACATACTAATTTTACACACACACACACACACACACACACACACACACACGAGAGTATGTATAAGTTCTCTTTCCCCCCAGACTTAAAGTTTATACACTGTTAAAAGCTGACGTCTGCACCAGAGTCAGAACAAGGGCTCTTTGGGGAATTCAGGGCTGTGCAGGTGGAGACTCTCACTGCTATTTTCCAGCCCTGTCACCTGGCATCTGAGTCCCATATGCAACAAGTCCCGGAAAGATAAATTGAAGAGGGATGTTTCTGTTCTCCATATCCAGGTGTGGAACAGCTGGTAAAGGCCAGGGGACCTCAAACCTGTAAGCAATAAATTGTGCTGAACCTCTGGCCACTTCACATCACTCCGGATTTCTCACGTTAATAATCACTGCCCTGAGCAAAATGGAAGCTCAGGTGTGTTCTGTCACTTTGCTTTCCAACACATCCGCATAGTCACCTGGTTTGGATTCACAGAGGAGCCTTGGAAAAATGACAGACAGAAGGTTGTGATTTATTAGGGAGTGGGTAATTAAAGCAAAATGCCTAGAAGGGCAGCCTCAGTTAAATTTGTTTCACAATCTTGATTAGAAACTTCCAATGTCCAAAAAGTCAATTTGAGAATATCCTGAATATGTACATACATACACACACACACACACACACACATACAGGGATAGAGAGGGAGAGAGACACAGGGATAGAGAGAGAGTGAGCTAAATTTTAACATTGTATTGGGTTGTTCAGGCTAATGGCATTAACTCAGGATATGAGACTGTAAGCTACAACACTGGGTTTTATGCTTCTTTATGAAAGTTTTACAAACAAAAAAAGAAAGAGAAGGGAAAATTGCAATTTATGCAGTAAAATAATTTGGTAATTTAACTTTACTGAAAATTAAGCTGCCCTTAATGTGCAATGAACCAAAAATACATATACTGATTCACTTCAAGTGTTTCCTCTATGAAAAACTCTTCAGCCACATTTTGATCTTTTTAATCATATGCGTCTCTGCATATAAATGTAGAGCTATAGATATAATTTGTCAAGTGTATATTTTTGCCTTTTTTTCTTGCTTTATGACACAAGAGCTTGTGTGCTTAATGCTTTTCAAAAACATACTGTATGTTCATTGCAACATTATTCACAGTAACCAAAATATGGAAACAATCTAAAAGTCTGTCAACAGATGAATGAATGAAGATGTAGGCAATGGAATATTATTTGGCTGTAAAAGGAAGGAAGCCCTTATATTTGTGACAGCATGGATAAGCTTGGAGGGTATTATGCTAAGTGAAATAAGCCAGACATAGAAAGACACATACTGTATAGTATCACTTATATGTTTAATATTTAAAAAGGGGAAAAAGGTGATTTATAGAAACAGAATAGAATAGTAGTTTCCAGGGGCTGAGAGGAAGGGAAAATGAGATTTAGGACAGAGGGAATAAAATACCAGTTATAAGAATAAGTTTGAAAGTACCTGAGATCTTAAGCATACACATACACACACACACACATTAACTACGTGAGGTTATAGGTGTTATATATGTGTATCACATCATCATATTTTACACTTAAAATATATATACAATTACATTTGCCTCGTTTCTCAATAGCATTGGAAAAACATTATATGGTCAGTTCCTCTGTTTTGTGTTAACTTGTGATCAGCTGACATATAGCCAGAGGACTCAAGTGACAATTAGGATTAAGCAATCTTTCTAGAATTCCCTCATTTTATTTTCTTTTTTTCCATACTCAGGAGAGAATAGAAGTCCACTGAGGCAGTTGTTTCTTGCAAGTGAATTATAAATATAAATGACACATCAATGAGTTGTGCTCTGAATATAAAGGTCACTGATGAAAAACAGGTTAGATGAAATCAAAGTTCAACCATGGTCAGGCAACTCTGACCACTGTACTTACATTTTTAATCCTGTGCCTAAATATTAATAATAACCTTTTATTAAGCAAATACAATTTCCAGAGCACTGTGTTATTTTATTTAATCTTCATCACAATTCTAGTCCCATTTAACCCATGTGGCACTTGAGGCTCAGAACACTTAAATAAGTTGTCTTGAAATCAAATATTAATCTATGGTGAAACCAAGATTTGAGCTTAGAATTATATTATTCCAAGCCTTATGCTCTTAGTTTCTATGTCATTCAGCTCTAAGGAAAGTCAAGGGAGAGGAAAGCCTTCAGGTAATTAGGAACATATACTAGCATCACCTTTCTTTTTTATTTTATTTTTTATCATATATATATATATATTTCTACTCTACAACATTGTGATCCATTTACACATACATGTATACAATCTTTTTTCTCACATTGTGTTCCATCATAAGTGACTAGACAGAGTTCCCAGTGTTACACAGCAGGATCCCTTTGCTAATCCATCCCAAAGGCTACATTCTGCATCTATTTACCCCAAGCTCCCAGTCCCTCAGACTTCAGGCAATGTTACAAAGCCACAGTCATCATGACAATGTGGTACTGGAACCAAAACAGACAGACAGACCAATGGAACAGAATAGTGAACCCAGAAATAAACCAAGACACCTTTGGTCAATTAATCTTGACAAAGGAGGCAAGAATATAAAATGGAAAAAAGACAGTATTTTCTGCAATTATTGCTGGGAAACCTGGACATCCACATGCAAAACAATGAAACTAGAACACACCTTCACACCATGAACCAAAATAAACTCAAAATGGCTGAAAGACTTAAATATAAAACAAGACAACATCAAACTCCTGGAAGAGAACATAGGCAAAACATTATCTGATTTCAACCTTACAAATGTTTTCTCAGGTCAGTCTCCCAAAGCAACAGAAATAAAAGCAAAAAGAAACCACTGGGACCTAATCAAATTGACAAGTTTTGCACAGCAAAGGAAACAAAAAAGAAAACAAAAAGACAACTTACAGAATGGGAGAAAATACTTTAAAATGATGCAACTGACAAGGGCCTAATCTCTAAAATATACAAACAACATATACAACTCAACAACAAAAAAGCCAACAACACAATTGAAAAAATGGGCAAAGGACCTGAAGAGACATTTCTCCAAGGAAGATATACAGATGGCCAACAAGCACTTGAAACAACGCTCAACATCATTGATTATTAGAGAAATGTAAACAAAACTACTATGAGATACCACCTCACACCAGTCAGAATGGCCATCATTAATAAGTCCACAAATAACAAATGCTGGAGGGGGTGTGGAGAAAAGGGAACCCTCTTGCACTGTTGGTGGGAATGTAAGCTGCTACAACCACTATGGAGAAGAGTCTGGAGGTACCTTAAAAATTTATATATAGAACTACCATATGACACCAGCAATCCCTCTCCTGGGCATATATACAGACTGCTTTCCTTGAAAAAGACGCATGCACCAACATGTTAATTGCAGCACTATTCACAATAGCAAGAGCTGGAAACAACCCAAATGTCCACTGATAAATGTTTGGATTAGCACCTCCTTTCCACTGTTATTTCTGGCAGTTGAAATCCTGGCCCTTCTTTTTCCTCCATCACTGTGGAGCTTTAGGAATCCTATGGATGTGAATTCAAATATAATTCTAACTCCTACATTGTGTGATCTGGAATTAATTGCTTAACCTCTCTGAATAATCTTTATCTCACAGGATTTTTGCGAATGAATAATTGATTTATGTAGAGTGTTCTCTCCATGGCAGGGACTTAGAAAGTGTTTATTGAATGTAGTTCCTGCTTGCTACCTCTGCTGAGAAGACTATTTTTTAGAACTAGAACTCTTTTCTTTCCCCATGGTTTCATGGAAAACTGTTTCATCCTCCCTTATAAGATAGCATGGTTATTTGGTGGCATTCAATTTTCCCAACTAAGTGTAAAGTGTGATGTCAGGATTGACCTCTTAGAACCAACCAGTTTTGCTTATGTTTTCCAGAATGGGGACTGGTGTATAATATTTGTCTTTAAGAAATTCAGTCAGAACAGGAATAGATGATGTGAATAATTCCTTGACTATCTTAAAAGTTCAATTAGTCATGATTAGTAGATCTTTGTGAGAACTAGAAGCAGAATAAAAAGGAGAAAAAAGAGTAAACTGACAACATATATTTTGAATTATAAATGTTCTGTGTTTATTAATGACTCCAGTCAGAAATATTGTGGGTAAATTTGTGATTATATTTTGAAATATCACCATCTGAAACAATGGTCACCTGCTGAAATGAATGAACTAATTATGTCATTGGATCATCATGATGACCCATATGCATTGCACAGTAATCCAGCTTGCTGTGTAACTGACATTAATACTGAACTATATTTTGACTTGAGGCATTGAAAAGACCACATGCTTATACCACCCCAAGCTGTTAGTGAATGGAATAAAATGAAGACATAGGATAAATTTTCAAGGACATATTTTTCTTAATGACTTTGAGAAAGTGATGATGTGTACTCTTTATTATTCAAATAATCAAGAAATAAACTTAGGATTAAACATTAAAATAAGTCTGAAGATAAATACTTTTCAAATAGTAATCAAAAATGTTTTAAAAAACACAGCAAATATAATACTCAGTGGAGAAAATCTTAAATCTTTCCACTAAAATCTGGAAAAAGACAAGTATGCCCAATCTCAACATATTTATTCAACATAATATTGGAAGTACTAGCCACTGCAAACAGACAAATGAAAGAAATAAAAGGCATCCAAATTGGAAAAGAAGAGGTAAAATTTTCACTGTATGCAGATGACATGATACTATATATAGAAAACCTAAGGACTCAACCCCAAAACTACTGAAACTGATCAACAAATTCAGCAAAGTACCAGATACAAGGTTAACATTCAGAAATCAGTCACAATCCTTCATACTAGAAATGAAATATTAGAAATATTAGAAAAGGAATACAGAAGTATAATATCTTTTGAAATTGCACCCCAGAAATTCTAATACCTGGGAATAAATCTGACCAAGGAGGTGAAAGACTTATATGCAGAGAAATATAAAAACATTAATCAAGGAAATTAAAGAGGATTCAAAGAAATGGCAAGATATTCCATGCTCCTGGGTTGGAAAAATTAATATCATAAAAATCTATACTACCCAAAGCAATCTACAGATTCAAGGTAATCCCTACCAAATTGCCCATGACATTTTTCACAGACCTTGAACAAATAATGCTGGAGTTCCCGTCGTGGTGCAGTGGTTAACGAATCTGACTAAGAACCATGAGGTTGCAGGTTCGATCCCTGCCCTTGCTCAGTGGGTTAACGATCCGGTGTTACCGTGAGCTGTGGTGTAGGTCGCAGATGTGGCTCGGATCCTGCGTTGCTGTGGCTCTGGCGTAGGCTGGCAGCTACAGCTCCGATTAGACCCCTAGCCTGGGAACCTCCATATGCTGTGGGAGTGGCCCAAGAAATGGCAAAAGACAAAAATAAAATAAAATAAAATAAATAGAACAAATAATGCAAAAATTTATATGGAACGACAAAAGACCCAGAATTGCCAAAGCCATCCTGGGAAACAAAAACAAAGCAGGAGGCATAACAGTCCCAGATTTCAGACAATATTACAAAGCTACAGTCATCAAGACAGTGTGGTACTGGTACCAAAACAGACAGACAGACCAATGGAACAGAACAGAGAACCCAGAAATAATCCCAGACACCCACAGTCAATT